>NW_009735991.1:7625-21611 GCF_000703405.1 Apaloderma vittatum | reverse complement strand
TCCCTACACTTATCCTTAAAAATACAAAAGAGATACTGCAACTAGCATTCAGCTTTTAGCAGTACATGTAGAGTTGTTCATAAATTGGTGGGCTCAGGGAAGTGGTGCTGTAATGCAGATAAAGTATCAGAGAAGTAGTAGCTAACACAGTGCTGCTTTGTAAATCCATCTCTCAGCAGCTTTCAGACAACCCTTTGGACTCAGCAGGTGTGAAGCATAAAGTAATAACTCCTCAGAGAAATGCTGAAAAAGTAAGAGAAAGTATTTGTTAATTGCCTGCCTAATGCCACCATTTGATTAGATTTCAGATGAGAAACCTGGGAACATGGTATGGAGCAGAAGATTCAACACCTCGGCAAAAGATTGAAATCCTACCCAAAGGAGGTTGTTAAACAGAAGGCATTTATCAAGTATACAACTGATGATTGAAGGGGTTGCCTTCATGGTCCCTTAATGACGGATGGTCTAAGGACATTCATCCTAGAAACTGATACTGAAGACTGTAGCCTGGCTCCTATCAACCCAGACGCATGTGTTTGTACAAGCAAATCAATATGCTTCTGCATGATCCCTCTCCTCCATTTTTATCTCAAAAAGAACATCGAAGAAACTTTGAAGTCAGCTTGATTTTTTTCAGCACAAACATTGTTGGTCACTATTTTATACAACACAGCATTTCGTCTGTTTTAGTACTGAGAATGTCTTGCAGCTAAACACATAAGACCTATTTTTAGTCTTAAGATATTGCAAGCTAGTTGAGCTTGGAAGAAGATGGTAATGCTCCTATTGGCCTCACAGAAGTCAGAGAAAGACTAATAAGAAATGGTTCTAGAAACACCATTTTGAAGACATCCACACACACAAAAAAATTTGCTCAACTTGATCTTAGTAGTGTACTTCCATAGCTTAACTTGGTGTGAGATAAATGCACAAATCCCATTGTCTGCTTTACAAACAAGAGACCTTGGCCACTCTGGCTTCTTGAATTTTATAAACAGTGAAGTCCCAGCACATAGGCTACTGTTTTGTATATTAAATTGTTGCGGAAGTGGTATCAATAAACATCTGCAGAGTCAAATTAGTACTGTTTACTGTCAAATTATCAGGGAAAGTGATACTTTCTGCTCTTTGTTTATAACTCTGCACAGTTGGCCCTGGCACCAGAAAGACTAAATGAAAATGGACAGCTCCCAATGGTAGATGCTCTCCTAGATCAAACAGAAGGGAAATTTTGTTTGTCTTCTAAAATAAACAGTATCTTTTCAGGTTCACGTGCTCAGAATAACAGCTATTCAGTTGCACCAGCTGCTTTTTATTTCACTGCTAGTTGTGTGTCTCATTCTTCAACTGACTTGCAGGTCATTGTTCACTTGTTGGTGTTCACTCAGGGAACGGGAATGGGACTCTCTTGCACATGTGTGTGCACGAGGTGCAAGAGCGGGGAGATGTTTAAATCCCTGGGTGAAAGTTGTGTAGGTCTGTAGGCTTGTGTTGTACTGAACTTTAGAAGATACGCCCTGGCCTTTCAGCATGCTCCCTGTTTTGCCCCTCAAAACACTTCCAAAATCTAAAGATAGTCTTCAAGACTAAAGAAACCTGGGCTCTTCAGGAAAATACAAATTTTGAACAGAACTGAATCACTGTTTATATAAAAATGTCTACTTTAATAGGGAAAACATAATTTATTCTTACTGAACCTCATTTTTAAAGTGTGTTCTACCCCACTTGCATCAGGAAAATGTTATTTCTGCACACTCTACTTCTTCCCTTTCACCTGCTCTTCTGACTTTTCTTCCTTCACATCTCTATTCATTAAAATTTCTCTTAGGACTACACATTTTCTAAATCCCCATGCACTCAGACAGAAATACAGAAAGGCTCTCACCATGCAACAAAACTAAAATAAAAAATGGTGGCACAAATAACACACAAGTTTTGCTTACAATGGATTTTCCCCTAATTTTACACAATCTGCATTACTGTCATTTCAGGATAGGCTTTAGCAAGACACTTGATGTTGCTGTTCTTTTTCCTTGAATCCAGTAATAATTTTACCATGTATTTACAGGAGTGTATATGGTAAAGAACAGATGTGTGGAGAACTTTCTAGAGGTATATTTCTTATGAGAGAAAGTAAAAATTGGAGAAAATAAATACCTACCACAGTTCACTGTTTGCATCCTTTGTTACGTGCTCAGAAAACATGTGAATGAGACTGGCATAAATCTTGGATGCATTAAAACCAAAAGCCAGCTCTTCTCTGTCTACAGTTAATTGGCTTTTGTGGTCATATTATGTTGATAAGGACTTTGAAATGCTATAATTAGGTATATATGATCTCTAAAAAATGTGTTTGAGGTCATTCTAACTCATCTATCTCAAGGAAAAAAATCACTGAAGGCAACTTTTGCAGATTACATGAAGTCTGGTAGACAGTTATAACAGTGAGAGTCTCCCCTTTCTCCAGTGTGACTTAGAAGCTTACACACCAGTATGACAGTTGGGAGACCTCACCTAAATTATTTATTTATAAGTTAGACGTGAATGGTGGGATGAATCACTCCCAAAGTGCTTTCAGGACATGTTTACGTGTGTGATGGTCATCCAGACCCCTGTGTAAGTCAGGGCAGGTTTAATGCCAACAGCCAGTGACATTTAGACTGAGGTTCATGTTGCTGTAGACACCTACATCTGGTCAGATGATCTTTGCCTGAGGTTCCACTAACTGTACCCATAAGATTTTACCTATAATGCCAGTCAAGACAGTTCACAGCTAGGTATCTACATCTGTAAATACATGAAGTTATGAACTAAAGTGACATATAAGTTACTTGCCTAGGTTCCCTCTATAAATGCTGGAAAGGAGTGGGAACCCTCATAGTATTCCTTAATCAATTGTAAGACACAGCTGTAAAATAATGGGCGGATTGTCATAATCCATTCACTTCTGAGGAACCTTAGATGAATGGCTTAAGCTACCCAACACAGATTTAGAGGGTTGAAACTCAAGGAGGAAAAGAAAGGGACAGAAGAGAGAGGAAGAACGAAAAAGAAGGAAAGAAAGAAAGAAGAATGATTTCTCCTTTTCGTTAGAAAATAGCATCATGTATTGAGAAATTATACAGATATCTTTGCTGGCATTTTTAAAGAACAATTCCTAACTTGCTGTAAAGAAAGATATCAAATCAGGATCCTACCAACTGAAATTTTCCCTGTGCTATCATCTGAATGTTTAATGATACACTTCTAATCCAAAAGCCTCTGTAACATTGTTCCTTCAGTATGAACCTTCACAAATGACTAAACTCCAGAGCTAAGTGAAGGTGTTTCTGAATCGTCCTGAACATTTGTAGGCTGAAGAAAATTACATCAGAATAATACAACAGCAAAAGGTGCCCAAGTAACGTACAACATAGCTCTGCTAAACCCTAGTGGTGATTTTATTCAACCCTAACAGCATTTCTGTTGTGTGGTGCCAACTAATGCAGGACAACTCTAAAGGCAAAGTGGGTAAAGGAACTCACTTTTTTTCAAATCTATGCCAGACCTTCCAAAAGACAACCGGGAATGTAGCAAAAGTGATCAAAGGCTGATCTTGTCAGGCTTTACTTACTCCGTACTCTCTGTCTGTTGGGGATTGATGTTTTTTATATTTTTATTTCTTTTTTAAAAACAATAGTTTAGACAAATGTGTCTAGACTGATGGTAGCGCAAATGTGACATTAATTATGGATTCCTACACAGTGGCTCAGTGCACGTGGGCAGTTGCCAGTTCCCAGGGAAATAAAACTTACCAGACTGCCAAACTGGAAATAGCTGTTCATCTTACCACGGTCACGTCTCTGAGTGTGACTGGTCTCAGATGCTTCAGAAGGGGTTGCGGGCACATAGAAGTGAACAACTGTAGGGTAACAGTACTGGAAAAGTGCTGCTGTATTTCCAGCAAAAGGTGCAAATGAAGAGGAGCCTACAAGGCTGTTATTCTGGTTCTGTTACATTGATGATCCCTAATAATGTATTATCAGCTAATAAAGCAAAACCTTTCTGATCTCAGTTGCTTCCAGTTATGGCTCTGATATTCCAGTAAAAAATCCCATTGTCAATTCTAAAGTGAAAGCCTTGTATTTTGCTCTGTTGAATATCATCCTATTCCCGCTTTTCTCAACCTCAGGATACCAGTTCTCCCTCTAGTCCTTCTCTTTGTGTCACCAGGAAATCTCAACAGCTTTTTTGTGCCAAAGTGACTAATGACCACACTAAATATGCTCATTCTTAAGAAATGCTTAATGATAATTCTTGAAAAAACCCTAAGCAACCTCCTTCCAAATACATAATTTCTTTTATCACATACATTTTAGATTTTTATTGAGTTGATTCCTCACACATCTTCCAACTAATTCATGTTTAATTACTGATGAGCTGCCACATATATTCTGATATCTTGTGAGGCTTTTGGAGGGCAGAGAAAGATATAAATACACTATAATAACAGGGCAATATCACTTAATGCAGAACATAGTGCTGATTATTCCTATTCTTGGTTTATACATGAAAATATCTACTGTTCTTCTGTACTAGACTGGGTTGTTAACTTCTGCACAAGTTTGTAAGTAATGTCTTTAGCAAGGCAAGTACATTTTAATATTTTGGGCCATGGAAGAACCTAAAAAATTTTTTATAAAAGTACCAAAAAAAAAAAAAAGGGTAAAATAGCTTTGTCTTTTACTAAAGACTCAGTAATATGATTTTTAGAACTTGCCAGTGACACAACCTGTTATTGGTTTGTCCATATTAAAAACTTCCTGGCTTTATTTTTAATTAAAAATAGCTCTGACTGGCAGAAGTGCTGAAGGCTGTAACCTTCTGGTTATCCACAAGACTAGAATAACGAGGGCAACCGGGCAACCTCTCCTCACCCTGCCTCTTCACGCTGTCTCTGTTCTCCCACAGGGGCTAACTCTTCCCACTCAGTCTAGGGCTGTTTTGCTGAGTCCGACACCAAAACTGTGGAGCTGAATTTCCTGTAGGCATGCCAGGGACAAAACCAGAGTCAATACGTAGCCACAAAAAATCCCTTAAAACTTAAGACTCAGAAAAATTACTCAGACTGGCTTAGGAAGCCAATTCACACAGATAACTACCCTCTGTAGCATTCAGGCTAGGGTGAAAGAGGTGGGTGAAAACTCCTGCCCTGTTATTAAACAAGCAATTTCCCTGAATTCTCCCTGAACTGAATTCTCCGTTGCCTTGAGTGATCCTCTGGTGAAAGTGCGGCCGTCAGCTCTGCCGGTGCCAGAACCACAGGCGCTGGGCATTGCTAGAGCATCGTGCGGCCTCTCTGGAGGCAACGCATCTCCCAAAATTTTTAGGTCTCCGCTCTCTTGAGGGGTGTGAATATGGAGCCAGTGAGAGTAGAGTGGGTGGGGGATGCTTCTCAAGGATCTGAACCAAATTGTTGTGGCGTATACGTAGATAGCTCTAATGTTCCGTTTAACGACCGAAAGGCAATCAGCATTTTTGCGTGTAGTGTGGCTGTCTCCTCCTGAGCCAAATGAATGATCTGGGCACTTTTTGACTCTTTTCACTGGTGCTAGTGGGCAAGGCAGGTAGAAAGAATTGGATAACTAGAGGTCCAAGAGACACGGTGGTGAGAATGGCACCTCCTGTAGTCTGTGTCACCTCTCCCTCAGCCCCTGCCTAACAGCTAGGGTTCAATGAAGTTTCTGCCCCCTCAGCTCTATCTTGCCCCTTTGTTACAATCTGATGGTGCTAGTGTTTGTGTGAAGATAGCGAGTAGAAGGGCAGGGCAGTGGCACCCACCAGAGAGACAGGGTGGGCAGCTGGGAACAATCACGCCTGGACCCATCACCGATAATTCTACCAGCACAGTTTGTCAAACTCCTGCCTCTCCATGCTGCACCCTTTTTCACGTGGCTTGGCTTTCAAGGCAGAATATATTTATTCAGATCAACTCCCTGAAACCAGGAGGGTGAAAAAAAATATACCTTTTAACTCAGACCTTGCCAGTGGAATGTTTCCTCTCTACAAGAAGAAAGCAGTCTTTGAAACAATTGCTCCCATTGAAGGTGTACCCTAAAGAGAGACTTTTACAGATACGATACACGAAGAAAACTGGAAAGCCCTTGAAATTTTATATCAAAAAGGGTTTTTAAAATGGAAATTTAAAATATGTGTTTATTACAGAATCACAGAATCACAGAATGTTAGGGGTTGGAAGGGACCTCAAAAGATCATCTAGTCCAGCCCCCCTGCCAGAGCAGGATCACCTATTTTATCCAGAGCAATCCAAGGAGCATTATTGTACCTGCCAAAGTAAGTGACCACAGGCAAGAACAGCAGCAGGAGCAGTGAGAGGCAGAGACAAGGTAGCAGATGGGGCCAGGGCATTTTTTCCCAGCATGAAGATCAATTCACGGTTCTTGTTTCCCTCAAAACATACAGCGAAAAGCAAAATGTACAACCTTCCTCTGGAGGGTCCATGGTATAAAGGTGCTAAGCTCATTAAAAGCATTTACTTCATAAAAAACAGGCACACAAGCTTGTTGTGGCAGGAACTACCAATCTGGGTAGAGTAAGATCCGCCAAGTGACAATGAAAATCTCTAAATGACATTTTGGACTCTCTAAGCCACCAAGTCCTCAAAACTTCTTCTCTGTGGTTAGACCGGCTGACACATTTGGCACTGTCTACTTTTCAAATTTTTTTAAATTTTCCAGAAGAATATTAATTTTCCATTAATCTTGGGCAACAAAAAATACCTCTTTTTCAGCTGAAGTGGAAGTGACAGCCATACCTAGATTATGGAAATAAATTAACTGCTTTGCCGTTTACACTGTGCGCTGTCGTACTAGTTCACTGAAACTTGTTCAGTTTCTGTCAGTAAGACCAGCAATTTTTGATCTACTTTCATTTACAAGAAGTATCTTTATACAAAATTTAAATTCAAGTAGGTGGAGCTGTCGCACGGATAACTCATTAGTGAAGAAACTGCAGGTATAATCAAGATATTCTGTACTCTAGTACTTGCGTTTTTAATGTATTCCTGTGACTCAGGTCCCTTAACTTTAAAAGAACATTAATATATCCTGAAGTACTATTGATATAAGGTAGTACAGTAAAACTAACCAGTCCTGTTTATTTAGGAAATTCTAAAATAGACTAATATGTAATATTAGTAAATATGCATGTAAGTCTAATTCTGGTTTTCAAAAGTGCCCCAAAAGTGTAAAAGCTCTGCAAAATGGTTGACTGAAGGTTGCTCAAAAAGGAATTAAAGACCACTATTTTCTTTTTTTCCTCTGATTTTTAACCATCTTTTTCCAACCTTTTTTAAATTTTCTAGCAATTTTCCTGGTTTTGTTATTTTTTTGGTCTGGATGTGTTGAATAATGCATATATGTTGGGTTGGTTCTTTGGGGTTTTTTTCCCTTTCTAGTATTTTTGTGTTGAACTGGTCACTTCTCATGGGAAATGCTAATATTTCCCTATCCTTATTGTGATGAGAAAGGGCTATGAGCCTAATGAAAATGTGTATTTTTTATTATTTTTTTAATAGTTGGACTTTTGGAACATAAAGTCCCTTAAAACAAATAGGATGCAACCACAGAATATTTTTTTGTGTGTTATACTGAAACTTGATTTCATGTGGGATAGTCTGAGGCTGTTACAGTGAATTATAGGTTCACAGCATCCAAAGATTTTGAACACTCATTGCCAAATGCCAGGAGTTACTATTAATAGTAATCTTTTGACTGCTTCCTGCCCCATAAATGACTGTTTCTGATACAGAATGGGCTCATATTTGTCATGAACAACATATGTGCAAGACTACATATTCATGAAATACACGTGTTCCCTCTGAGAACATTGGCCAAGATACGATAGAGAGGAGAGGAGAGGAGAGGAGAGGAGAGGAGAGGTTATTGTGATTCACTACGCCTCTGATGCCTCAGGAGGCAGTATTTGAGCCCTGAAGGGTTTGAGGAGAGGAGAGGAGAGGAGAGGAGAGGAGAGGAGAGGAGAGGAGAGGAGAGGAGAGAGAATATTTTATAGACTGTAAGAGGAAAGAGAAAACTCAATACACAACAAAATGAGTCTGCTGAATGGGGAGTCCCAGGTGAGGAAGTCATGTAAGCCAGTGTGCAGGATTTCAGCAGCATCAGTCGGGTATTCATGGCCCAGGCTCAAGTCCCACTGAGACCCTTGAAGATCCCTCCCATTATCTTTTTTGGTGCTGGATCCCCAGTCTCTCTCCTTCTGGCCCAATCTTGCAACTCTTGCCCCAGGCCTTCTTTTTTGACCCTTTGCTGAGCTAATTCAGCTTGTTAAAGCGTTCTCTGTCTCAGATGGTGACCCTGTCGTATTAATGTTTTCCAATCACTCCCTGTATTGTCACTTGTTCAGAAGAGGGCTCAGGACTCATTAATGCATATTTGGGTGGGGGCAGGAGAGAGAAGGGGAAATGTACAGAGTGAATTTCTTTCTTTTCTTTTTTTTTTTTCCACTAGAAGAAATCCAGATTAATTCCAGTTGTGCTGATGAAAGAGAAATTTGTCTTTGTGCTGCCCAGCAGGGATCTTGTAGGCTTCAGAATACTCCCCTCCTTGGTTGTACAACAACACAGCCTTACAGCACACAGGGCTCTCTTCACAACTTTCATCTGGTTCAGCACTGATTTGCAGAGATGTCAATAAGAGCTTTTCTCCTGGCTTCAGTGGGGGACGTTTACAGCTCTTGCCTGGTTTGCTTCCTACTCATCACATTTTTCTGGCAGCTACCTCTACTGTTGGAGGGACAATGTGTTCTCAGTTATATATCTCCTAATCACTGACTTATGGCACTGCAAGGAGAGGAGCCTTTCTGGGGCTGCAACAGAATTCGTCGCTTTCAGAGGGATGGTTCAGTGAATGTAACCACGGATAATCTTGGGCCTTGGCTATAGCAGCTGCTGATTGCCCAGTCCAGCACAGTGGGCAAGACCAGTGTTTCAGTTCAGGCCACCCATAGTCCCATTCATCTCCACATGAGATTATTCTCACTTGATATCAGCCCTCATAAAACTCACTGTGTACTCCGAGATGGTCCTCTGGAAAAGAAAGTGGTTCCTCCCATCCTAAGAGACAGGTCTACAATCAGCAAGGTAAACAACTTTGTGAAGGTGCTTGTCTCACATCATTGATGGCAGAGACATCGTGATCTGAGGCAGTCAATATTAGATGAGGACAAGCCCACCTGAAGGGTTTGGTGTGAACCCTCAGTTTATCAGGGTCACACCAAGGTGCACTGGGCTCTGCGAAGGCAACACAGAGCCCTTACTGAGACAGCAGTTCCTCAAGATAAATTAAAGTCTCATTTTCATCCCCCTCTGTGTTGCCATCAGATAATTGATCCTCATGGTTCAAAGCAGTATAAATAAAATAGCAGACTGTGATTCACAGCAGCCAGGTTTCTGAAAGGGTTTAACGTCTTTGTGAGTGAAGCTTGTTGCAGTGTCCCAGTGGAAGACATCCAGTGCTGCTGGCTGAATTCATTGGAAAATCTGGCCCAGCCTGTAGACACCAAATGGGAAGAAATCCAGCTCCTAGCTCTTTAGAAAACCTGGCCCCTTGCATTTTGAACAGTTTCTTGTTTACTTTCCCCACAGCTGTCACCTCTTGAAGTCCTACAAGGAGGCAAAAGCACTTCAGTGCTAGAAAATAGTAAATAAAAAAAAAAATGCAAAGAATTGCAAAGAGCACCAGCACACCCAATTTCCAGAACTCATCTTCTCAGGTACTGCAGACATGGCAAGAATTTGTAGCTTTCTGAGACACAACATTTTCTATCCACAAAAAGAATGAAACCACCTGTTTCCCCCCAACGACTGCATATGTGTAACCTACATGGCCAAGAGGTTTTTAGTACAAACTGCAGTAGCTCCTGCTTTCCACAACTCCGAGCTCTCCTCCTGTGAGAAGCCACACAACTCTTCACAACACTCCTCAGGCTATGAAGGCAAACGCCAGGAAGGGGTTGACCACCAGGGTACCATCACCAAGCCAAAGCTCAGCTGGAGAAGTAGCTGAAGAAAATCAGCTTCAACTCAGGTGGGGTTGAACACACAAGGTCAGATGTTCAGATGTCTGAACCAGGACCTTGGTTTCTCTCTGCCTAGAGAGCATGTGGGCATGTACCTCATTTGAGTGACTGAACAGATGCTTAAAATAAGGAGAAAATGCTTTGAAAATGTCATATCCTTCACTGCCTTTGGTGCCCACAACTATGTTTGCACAAATATGTCAAGGGTATCAAGAATTTTGTAATGATACTCCCTCTCCCATGGTTCCAGTTAAAACCGCTATAAAAAACAAAACATACAGAGCACATCACTGGCACCAGAGGCTATAATTTTCTCTGAGCAGAAATATTGCCCCCCCCTAAAAAAAAAGAGAAAGGAAAAAAATGAAAAAGAAAAAAGGCAGGGTTTCATCCAATTTAGGAAGAAATCTATTCAGATCTTTCCTTTCATTAAACTTCTCAACTATTATTAAAGGAAAGTCAGTAGCCAAAAATTCTTTGATGATGACATTGAATCATTTGATGATAGAGTGTTTTGGGAAAGGCTACAGATGCAGATCACTGGTAAAAACCTTGAGTCCCAGGAAGAATAATCTTTCAAATGTCACAATACTTTCCCTATTGCAGGGGAAAACTTTTAACCCTCTATTTCAAATGAGGTCTACATTTTCTCTCACATACTTTGGTTTTGGCAGCTATGAGGAAAATAATATATGATGCCTTTTCTTCTGAAGCTGCAGAAGATCTTGACTGATGGCAAAGAGATAGCAGGTATCCAGGCAAGAAATCTTGGTACTGCTTAATATGAAAAATGCAATGCTCAAGCATACTGGAAGCAAAGGTATTTATTTTCTTATTTTCCTGCTTAAGACATTTCATAAAACCACAAGCAAACATACGCTACATAGTGAACGATTCATCACTGCATGACCCCTCGTTATTCTAAATTCTATTGTCTACATATCTTTATGTTCCAAATATTCTTAATCATTTATTTCTCATTAGTTTTTAGTGCTTGTCAGAAGACACTTTAAAGAATTGTTATCTGAAGGTGCTGATCAGTGCTGTTCAGAGACTGGAGCTGTCTGAAGGTGCTTCTCTTGCTGTGTCACCCCCATCCAGTGACAACGATCTTCTCTATTACCTCGGATTATTTTTTTTTTAATCAATCACGCTTTCTTTAAACTTGGTGAAAATGCTTCCATTCAGTAAACCGAATGAGCACTGCTTAAAGCACACGCTAAACTCCATCCCAGATCAACAGACCGTAAAATCTCCTTGACTTCAGCCCTGGATTTAAGGATGTGATCATGGTTTTTTTTTTCAACTGGAAGTCAAAGAAACAAAAGATTCCATCCAAGCTGCATTTGACCATCTGCAAAAATAAGCCAGGGGGCTGCCTGTATCCACCCTTCTGAGGCCAAGGCAGAGATCATTTATTCCTCCCCTTGATTCATTTTTCATTGGCTATACTTTTTCTGTAGGACCAGCACATGGCAAAAAGGCCTTAAGGAAACATCATTCCTTCTTGGCTCTGGCTTTCTTTCCCCTTACCACTGTCTCTAGTTTTGTCTTACAACTCCCCAAAAGCCTTTTCCTCCCCCCTTCCTTTCCATGTAGGAGAAAACCATCCTGCAAGCCCCTCTATTTATGCCAGGAATGGGAAGGCACTAGTGATTCTGTGCTTCACGCGTAAATGTCCAGGACATGAGGGCTGAACTATTAACCTGGCATTTGAGTGATGAGCGAACATCTCACAGGACAAACCTCTCTGAAACTGGAGGCTCCAGTAACACATCTTTATTCCATTTGGATTGCAAATTTGTGGGAGTAGCACAATCACTTCAAGAACTTATAGTATTGACATAGAGCTTCATATATTTTCAATATTACATTGCTACATTACTACAACAGGATGTCAGGCTGTGTGGAAAACCTCTTTCAAAACTTGCTGTGTGAAACAATGCTGATGTTACCCATTCCCCATTTGTGCTTCCCTTATGCGTCCCTGTTTTTTTTTCCAGAGAAAAGGATTAACTAAGCACTCTGCCATCACTTCCTGACAGAGCCAGGGAGGCTTGTCCACAGTCATCCTCACTCCTCATCCAAACTACTTCAGATAAACACCGTCATCAACTTAAGGAGTGCTCAGGTAATCCCTTGTCCATCGACAGAGTTGTGGAGGTTGTAGCAAACACCTGCAACAAGGACATTTTCCAGAGGCTCAGCAGTTTGCTTAGTAAACCACCATCCATGGCATTACTTACAGAACCCAGGTGCTATGTTGATAAAACAAGTCTGATGTACTGGGCAGAGAAAGAAAGATTTGTGAAGGAGGATCTCAGCCCTCTGCATTGCCCAGGGGTTTTTTGGTGTCACCATGGTCTCACTTGGCCCCTGGGCTTGTGGCTACTGAGAGGTGCAATCAATTTAAATCAGGTTGTGTCTTCCCCAAAAACCCAAACAGTAAGAATGTATTAAAATGTGATTTGCTGAATGGCAGCCAACAGAATGAAACTCCCCAGACAGCTGCTTTTCCCAAGTGTTTTCTTCCCAACAGGCAGCTGGAACTGATAAAGCTGTAATTGTTCCTTCCACTTCAGAGAGCATCATGGGGATGGTGCACAGAAAGAAGCCTCTGTCCCACCTGGTGGGCACAAGAGTCTCATGCAAAGTGAGTTTTTGAGTGGAACTGGTGCAAGGATATAGAGAAAGCATGCTTTTTTATATATTTTTTTGTTTATATCCACAAATATCATTTGATCCTGCATCTTCTCAGCCCCAGTCCTTCTGATCATGACTGTAGGACACTGGTACAAGGGAGGAACAGACCCTCAAGTTGCTGCTCCATCCATTACCCAGATGCTCAGCAGCTGGTGGTTTGGCTGACAGAGAAGCCCCAGAATCAGGCTGGTCTCGTAGGAAACAATGGCATTGTTGCCACTGGAATAAACATCCTGGCGGCCCATTTGTGTTTATCTGGTATTTCCATTCTCTGCCGATTAACCCAGCCAAGCGAGGTCTTCATGTGGTAATTACAGCACAGCTCATTTGTGTGTGTTTTACAATGGTGTTGATATAATCCCACTAGAGCACCCCAAGCATGTGCAAGGAGTTCCCCACCAGAAATCTAAATAACGCCCCAGCACCGTTGACAGCTTAATAACATGACAAAGTTCAGTCTCGCTGGATGTCAGGGACAGGAATGCAGCTCAGGCTGCTCTGACCTGGAGCTTTCAAAATACCGTACAGTTGAGGCTGAGCATTTGACAAATAACCTTTTCTTTGCCTGCTCGAATCCATCAGACATTACCAGGTGCCATGGAGAGGCCACATGCCACTGTTAAAATGTTAAATTGAGTGGCACAGCCATCGAAAGCTCTGGGGAGGGATATTTGTCTTTATTATTATTGTTATTAATAATGCAGATATTGCTGTGCGTTGCATTCCAAGGTATTTTTGCAGCACTAAATCATCCAAACGCCCATCAACGGCCCTGATAAATCACACAGTAAACCAAAATTCAATACAGCTGTCAGCCTAGACCCCAACCAAAAAATCTCAGTGAGCTTAATTATAAAGTTCAGGCAGGGCCTGAGCGTGTTTGAGAGGGGACAGGCAGCAGCATGGCACTGCTGGGAGGGCACTCAGGAAGGGCTGGATCAGCCCCCTGCTCCCGCTCCTCAGGATCCCAGCACTGCTGCAAGTAGTGGGATGGGGACAGCTGCTCATAACAACATTTCTCATTGTTTTATTCTTTCTGCTTTTTTTTTTGCACTGTTTATTTCTTCCGATTTATTTTAAGCTCTTTGAGTTTTATTTCTATTTTTACTTTTGTTCCTTTCTTTTCCTCCTATTCTTTCCCTCTCCCCCATCACTTGACTCCTCTCTCCATCCCTTATTTTTGCT
>NW_009735991.1:312-7594 GCF_000703405.1 Apaloderma vittatum | reverse complement strand
CCCCCTTCCCCCCCCACCGACCCCCCCCCATCAAAGTAAGGAAACTGTAACCCAAAGGAAGAACAAGAATTGAACCTGTGCCAACGCAATGGGCCAAGAGGCTACATATGGAACCAGCAAATCACAGAGCCATGAAGGATGTTAGTGATTTAAAGTTATGTATATTGAAGTCTGGATCTTAAAATGAATCCATAATGGTAGAGGTAACTAATGGAGAGACTTAACTGACAGCAAGCACAGTTTTTTTCTTTAACATTGTTATGTTCCCACAAACTCCTCTTTTCCGGTCCCCACCCTTCCCCTGCTCCCCTTTCTGATTAGTTCGACATCCACGTTGACAATGAAACGCTAAAGCTGCTGCTTTATGAATAAAGTTTTAAGCCCATACATCATAAATATGAGTGCTACTCCAGCTGGATGCAGAGCAAGGCATTCAACTGTCTCTTAGAGCCATGGGCGTCTCCCTGAGGAATCATGCCCCGTGCCAGCAGGGAGGGAATTTTCCCAGCTGAATGGGCATGGCGGCACGACTCTAGCTGCAGTGTGATAAATAACCTCCCTCAGACTCGGGCTTCAATGGACACGTGGTGCAAAAGCCAGCCAGGTCATCCCCTGTGACAGCTATCCAGTTTAGGAGGGTAAAACCAGTATGGACAAAAGCCATTTTGTGCCAGTTTGTCCCAGAGACTGGGAGTTCTCTCAGCACATTGAATTTATTGGTACAGCAGTACCCTGAAATTGCTGTGTAATGTCTTATTATGTCTTGTTTATGTCTTAGATAGGTGAAACCAAGTATTCAAAGTGAAAATTTGTATCTGAAGCTTTTGGTCTTGGTTCCCATGCTGTGAAACACCAGCCTGTCCCCCTTAGGGATACACAGAATTTGTGAAGCAGTTACAAATGATGCTGCTGTAGAAAGCATATACCGTGACTATTTTAAAGAGCTTCCTAACAGACTGAGTAATAAGGAATAAAGACGGCCCAGCACCACACATTGCCAAGAAAACAAATTGCATCACCGCTTCAGGGCACTGAATGGTGCAGGACCTGAGCAGGAGGTGGTACATGAGCTGATGAAAGCCGGTACCACAACCCCTCTGCATGAGGAGAATGAGGATTACACGGGTGACCTGAACTCCAGGAGGTTCTTTAAAGTCCTTCCCTTGGCACTGATAACATTCTTTAATGTTGTTTTAACAAAAGGTTGAGGGAAGGGGGACTTCTTGCAATAAACTCTTTCTCTCACTTCTCAATGAATACACTTCCACCCAGCTTTGCCCCAGACCTGTATCTTTCATTGCAAGGGAACAGGAAGAAATCCTGCCTATTGTCTCTGACCTGGAAATCAGGAGCATAATGGTTACTTAAGCATCAAGGAAAACACCCTTTCTTTTTGTTTTTGACAATTAGGCTTTCCAGACTGCTGCACCTTCTTCCCTGTGGCATGAAATTCCCCTTCGCATTCTGCAATGTCAATTTAAGGAGAAACTTGAACAGATTAAAGCCCTTGGAGTGTACACACAACATGCAAGAGAGGAGGACTGTGTTACCCTCTAGCTGCTGAACAACAGGGTGGATTGGAGACTGGCCACCAGCTCCTTGGCATTGCCGCGTTAGGCTCTAGGATGATGATTCTTGAGGAGCCAGTTGCAGTCCTGCTGTGGAGTGACTAGACTGCGGGTTTTTCCTTTTCCTCCAGGCTTCACCAGAGAAAGGCTAGATACGGTTAGTGGTGGCTGAATGTTGGCCAGATTATGGGGCATGTGGGTATAGCCTGTATTTATTTTTTTAAGTATATATATTTGTTTGATGTTTTGCAAGCATCTGCTTAAGATTTCTGTGCTTATCTAACAGGAGGAAAGAGCCCATTCTTCCTAAAGCCAATTCAGTGCAAGAAAATGTCATAACACTGCTGGGCCCCTTTGTTTCATCCTTCGCCAGAGCGACTCCGTAGTTCCTCTGCTACTTCTTGGAAAGCCGAGAGCAGTGGCTGACAATTAAAGGCATCTGCTGGGCTCATGAAAGGAAAGGCATGCACGAGATATGAAGGATGGGTGACACCTGAAATGTCTAAACTCTTGCCTGGCACGGACTTGACTGATTGCAGCATGTCTAGCAGGATGTGTAGGGTGTTATAGCGGGTATTGAGATAAGAAAGAAAAACCAAACTAAACCCTCCTTGACAAAGCTTCCTCCCACCTCATCGCTGAAGGAAGAGGTGCCATCAGCTCCACGGAGCTTGCTAAGGTCTCTATTTTTCACGTGGCAAGCAGGGAGAGATAGCTGTACAAATCCCCGTCAGATAGAGCGATTAGCTGAGCAGAAGCAATCCTTCAGAGACTGAGTGATCAAAAAAATGACCAATGGCATAGAGACATGGCTATGGAAAGGGAAAAATCTTTGGCATGTTCAGAACTGATGGATAAGGAATGACAAAATAAAGACAGGGAAAATTATGAGTGATCCAGGTTGCTACTCACCCCATTTTTCATCATTCAGGTCTGCAATCGCTATCACTCACTCACAGAAACCTCTCTTTTTTTACACAGTGTCTAATGGCTCCGATGCACTCACTACCATAAAATATCATCTAGACCAGTGGCTGAAGAGCCTGAGATCAGCGTCAGGTTTGTTTGCACAATGAGAAGAGCCAGGGTGATAGGTAACTATTTTTTAATGAAATAAACACAAAAAAACTACCGCCAGCTTGGAACAATTTGTGTGTGGCTGGTATGCTAAACCCTAAGGATTCAACCCCAACGACCGTTGGAAGCATTCAGTACCAACCACCCTCAGAGATGCTCATCAGGACAGTGCAGGTCTCACATGTGTGCTTCTGGCAACGCAGTGACATGATGGAGCTGTGCAAGGTGTGAGTTTCCACAGGGAAACCACGACAGTGTCGCCAGTCAGCAATGGCAGCGCTGGCCATGGTCAACCCTCGTGTGAAGCTGTACTTCCATTCAGGGCTGGTTACAAACTAGGCCAAAAAAAGGGAATTGCATTACCTTGTTTATTAATTCTTTGATATGGCTAATGGTGAGTTTTGTAGATGCCCTGGTTTTGCTCCATGCTGCCATGATCAGAGAGAAAGAGAAAGACCATGTCTGCTGTGAAGGTACACCTGGGTACTTGCACATTGAGAGTTTAGTCTGAAAGCAATCAGCCAAGGCCCTGGACTTCTACAGTTCTGGGCAACTGAAAAGTTATTTCAGCACCACTTGAAGGAGAAAAATTAGGCTAACACCTACCAGCTTGGATTTGAAGAATTTGAAACATATTCTCATTTTTATATCACACATCACATGAAGAGAGATGTGGTATTAGAACGAGCTAGACCAAGGGGTACAGTCTTTGGTAACCAGAAGGAAAGTCGACATGTAAACTGGGAGAAATCCTGCTTGCTCCTCTCCTGTTGCAGCTGCTGGATCATGAACTTTTGTTATTTCAGATGGATGCTGATTCTCTGTCATTTGCTGTAAGAAGGACTCTATGCCTCTGTCTCTAATGATTCCCTGGAAGTAGTTTGCTCTGGGGAAGCTAAACTCAAAGTTTTGTGTTGGAATAAAATTTACAGCACTTCATATTTGTGTACCACGATATCAGAAGGGCCATCCTGGAGCCAAGCCACCTGGCCCTACTTCAGCTGTGTTTGTCATCTCACAGGAGAAACAACATAAGTAATAAGGCAAGTGGAAACCTGCTTCTCCCTGGACCCTCTCCCAGCCCCAGTATTTAGGGACTTCTTGATCTGGAAACTGCATCCAAACTTTCATGTTTAACAACATTAATGAATCTGTTCTTCATGAAGTTATCATAACCACATTTGAACACGAATTTAATTTTGTTCTGCACAGCATCCTCTGATAAAGGGCTCCAAAGCTTAATTATAGACTGTGTAAAAAGGCATTTATTTCTGTTTGCTTTTCTCTTGCTGCTTGATTATTTCATTAGGAACACATAACCTGTGATATCAGAAATACCAAATGATCGATCATTCTCATTTCACCCCATCCATTATTTTACAGACCTGTACTAAAACCTTATACTTTAACCCCACCAGTTCTCATATCTTGGGTGCTGCACTTGGACATTGCCTTGGAGAGAGTTCTCTGGCCCAGGCCAACACAGTACCACCGTCTGCATGGGCTATATGGCACCGACATCTGTGGAACAGTGCATGAATAATGCCCCACTATGTTTTTTTCTGCTAGCACAGATGTAGCTTACTTGTCCTTGCTGTCTTTCCCTTTGTTTCTATTAGATCAGTTTTAGATCCCGTGATGAGTATAGCTGCACTGAAGCTGTAAGCGCATGTTTTTTCTTTCAAGGGAATGTTGCCTGTTTAGAAAAAGAAGAAAAAACCCAACAGTTAACAAATTAAACAAAAGATCAGGCATAACTCAGTGAGAAAATAAACCACTTTTATTCAGATTATCAGGAGTTAATCACTCTTGGAATATAAGGTAATGAACAGTTCCAGCTCAGGAAAGTGGATTTCTTCATTTAGCACGCACTCATTTGAAGGATATTAAAGAAATGTCTGCTTATTAATTAAAAAGCTTAAAAAACGCAATAATGAGCAGATACTTTTTTTGCTCTTAGAAACAAAATTTAACTGTTTCTTCAGTAATACAATACACTACCTATTATGCAAAAAGCCCATTAATTTTACTCATAGCTGAGTACAGCTGCACGATCTTAATACGAAAGGTGAACAGCAATGACATCCTAATTACATTATTCCTATTATTATATATTACAAGGGTTAGGGCAGCACACAAAGGCTCTAATCAGGCTCCTGTTGGGTTAGAAGCTGCACATATAGAGAAGAAATATATAGTTTCTACCCCAAAAGGTGACAGTCTAATCTAAACTTGCCGTTAACAGAAGGTGTGCCTCAATTGAAAATCACAAGTATGCAAAGGGATTTATCCTGTCTTTCTTCTCTGATGGAGACCCCTAAATGCACAGTTACTTTTTATTATCAATCACTATAAAATAGTTGTTTACAAACAAATGACTTTTCTTCAAAGCTTACCAGGTCTGTGTTTAAAGGCTGTTCATGCTTTCTCCGTCAGAGTTCCTAAATTTTTTTTTTACCCCAGCAATTCAGGTGGTGACAATCCCAACAGCCATTAGATATTTCTGAGATTAATTATATTTTGGAGGACAAAATCCAGTCTTGAGCTTGGACCTGGTGGAGTACCTAAAAATTTGTTTGTCCTTTCAAATCTGTTATTCTTTGTCTGCATAATGCCCTGAAGAAGTACTGTACTTGATTGACATGTCATTGTTCACACGCCAGATTTTACTTTTTAATGTCATTGCCATTTTTTAAGCAACTGTGGGTCAGCTTAGGGCCAGTTTGGTCTCTCCACAAGTTGCTTTCACACTAAAAATAGAAAACTTGTCCATATGCCTCTGAGGATTTCATGACTGGTTCCTGCTGTGTTCTCTCAGTAGAACATGCACATGTACAGTGGGCTTCCCTTCCTCTCTTTCAACCTCAACCCTCCCTCAAACTAGCCAGGATTGCGCCCCAAATGAATCAGACTTTAAAAATGATTGGGTTTGGAGGATAAAAAAACAAAACATTTTTGTTTACCCATAAATCTCAATATGCAACTTGAGTTTGATCTTCAGGCTGTAGAAATGAAAACAGTCACACTACAAAAATAGATTTTTTAATTACTACATCACAGATTTCTAGACAACACAGACCAGGAACCTTCAATTTTTTTTATTCTTTTTTTAAGAAATAAAAAAAGGTTGGGTTGCCATCATAGCTCTGAGGATTTCCACAGACGAGAACCTATTATCCAGGAACCAGAGAAGGCATCTGTAGACAATTTATTCATTCACGACCTCTGAAAATACAGTCACACGCACAAGCAGTCAAGCTTGGACTAGGAAAGAAGGTTAGGATGGGTTTTAGGTTTTTTTTTTCACCCCAATTTCTTACGGTTGGCAATGCCCCATCATTCCCAGCACTATACAATGCGACACGCTCCCGCTTCATTTGAAACCCAAGGCTTCGACAGCAAATGCCATTTGGGAGTGAGAAGCAAGGTGGCGTGGCAGCTCAGCGTGCTGGAAGGGAGCATTTTTAAGCCATTTAGCAGGAGTTTATTGCTTCAGCTCAGGAGCCTTTGAGCATTCAAGCACGACAGGGTGTGCATTGTTGTGCCAGAAGTGCCCGCCTTGGGTGTGTGTGGTGTGCGGCACGGGGCCAAGGGCTGTGTTCAAACCCACCCGCACGAGAAATGTGATTTAGGCAGAACAAAGCCCGCTCCTGTTGTGCCTCCCCGTGATTATAAAATAGATCTGTGTCCTTATAAATAGAAGATGACTGGTGACAAAGATGCTGCTTTGACTCGCTCCCGGGGCCAAGCTCTTGCGCTGCGGTTCCTGCTGCCAGACCAATTTAGCGTTGGCCCAGCGGGTGATCGTGTCTGGTTCGGGGTGAGCCTGTCCACGTCTCATGATGGCTTAATCTCATTTTAAAGCATCAGAGGGATTCAGTGCAGTCCTTGGCCAGCAATGCTATCCGTTCATCCGAGGACGGTACTGGATGCCTTCCGAAATGTGCTGCGCCCGCTGCAAGATGCTGATTGCTAAACAGCAAATTATCCTGTCCTCCACAGGGACTGCCAGACTCTCTGGATATGTGAAGTTGAGATCCTGCTTCTACACAACTAAATGGTGCGGCTCTTGTTTATTCCAGCGGGAACAAAATCAAAGATATAGAAATAACAGGGCTGTTTTGAGAGTATAAGTTTTCCTCTTTGTGCCACATTCCATTCCAACACAATTTGCAGGATTATTGAATTAAATAATGAAGTTAAATAAACTGAATATATATGTATATATCTATACATATATATAGAGAGAGAGCTTCTATGTTGTACAATGAGTAATAAAAAACAACCAACAACATGGACTGGAACTAAATCTGAAAGCCCTATTTCAATTTCTGGAGTATTCTGTTCACTGAGTCTTAAACACGCTCCTTAAATCAAACTGTAATCTTGCTTTAATTATTTAATCAGAATCACACTTCTATATATATTTTACACCACAGTTTATTCCCAACGCTGGCGATAACCTCTCATTTCCTGAAAGCTCTTAAAAATTTCCTTAATGAAAAAGTAGAGAAATCTGCTGTTTGCAAATCCTATTTATTTATCACTTACTTACAAATCAAAGTACCTAATTTAATGAAAGGGGAAAAAGCGAAAAAGAAAAAGATTAATGTGGTGCCCATAGCCATTTCCCAAAT
>NW_009735991.1:0-257 GCF_000703405.1 Apaloderma vittatum | reverse complement strand
GAATGGGCTGAAATGACCCTGTGAAACCCAAGTGATCCTGGGAATTAAAGGATGTTCACTCTTGCCATGGTTCTACACTGCAAACTACTTTTAGGGCTCCCAGTAGTACCCATTAGCAATTGCCAAGCTTTTCTGTTTTAATTTAATTTAGTTTAATATCCACCAACAAATTCCACCCTGTGGTGAGAATTGACAGTATCATGTTGAGAACCATTAAAGCATATTTGGATTGTTTTTACTCCATGTATGTGTATATA
>NW_009735990.1:60814-61056 GCF_000703405.1 Apaloderma vittatum | reverse complement strand
CCTGACCACGGTACGGCCCAGGGTGGAAGAAGCTGCCGTGGCACTGGTTAGGGGATGCTGACACTGTTTAGGGGATACCGATGCTGCCCTGTGAGCCCCAGCTGGGTGCTGTGAGTTGTGGGAACCAGGAAAACCGCTGGTGCCATTGGGATCAGTCCCAGGTTGGGTCTCGCTGTGGGGAGTCTCACAGCAGGGTGAGCCCATGCTGCCGTGCCCCTCAGTGTGGTTTGTCTTACTGCTGG
>NW_009735990.1:59891-60775 GCF_000703405.1 Apaloderma vittatum | reverse complement strand
CGGCATCAGCCCCCTGAAAGCATGTCCACTCCTCTTCTGCGCCACCGGGCACGATTGGAGGCTGCCTGTGAATCAGTTAAACCTGCACCATAAACACCTGTCCCCACCAGCCTCACTGGCTCCCACCTGGTGACACAGCGGGTACCCCTGTGCCATGTGGGGGTTC
Organism: Apaloderma vittatum; assembly: GCF_000703405.1. Classification (NCBI taxonomy): domain Eukaryota; kingdom Metazoa; phylum Chordata; class Aves; order Trogoniformes; family Trogonidae; genus Apaloderma; species Apaloderma vittatum. The sequence goes on along the minus strand of NW_009735990.1, from coordinate 60,609 downwards.
CCTGCACAGGGCACCCCGGTGTGACACGGAGCTCACCGGGGACCAACAGAGCACCAAGGGCATGCATGGGGTGGGTGGCAGAGCCGTGGGTGCACAGCCCTGACAGTCCCCTTTGCACTCTCACCCTGACTCGAGCCACCTCACACTGGGGACATTAACCTGTGCCCAAGCTGGGGATGAGCCCAGGGAGTCCTGGCTCAGCTCCGCGCCGACGGCAGCATCACCTGCACGCAGGTCCCTGGCAGCCGCCTTGGCAGCCGCTCGGACATCTCTCACCCAAAAAAACCCAAACCCTCAAGAGGTCCACAACTGGCGTGCAGCGGTGTGTGTGCTTGCCCTGTATTTTTATTCAGGTCACCGAGGAGAAGCCCGGCTCCATGGCAGGAGGAGATTTCCCTGCACTTTCAGAACAGTCCTTGCCAAGGTTTGTGTGCTGCGGAAGGAGAGGGCAGGTTTCCAGGGCCGGGGCCAAGGATGTACCATGGCCCCGTGAAGCTGTAGGGCAGCATCACACGAACCTGAGGATGTCACACCTTTAACAACCCATGCAGGACCTGGCATGCAGCCTTCTCCGTGAGACATGGAAGGGGGGGAAAAAAAAATCACACACGTAAACACAGCTTTATTTTTGCACAAGCTGCCGGCAAAGCCAGATTTTGCAGGGACCCTTCCTCAACCCCGAGCTTTCCCCCGAGCCAGAGGATCCATGCAACCCGGG
>NW_009735990.1:55102-59682 GCF_000703405.1 Apaloderma vittatum | reverse complement strand
CCACGCAGCCAATGAGCGCGGCGGCCGGAGTGGAGTGATTCTGCATCACGGGCTCGGGGCCCGCGATTACATCATGTCGGTCCTGCGGGGATGGCGGCGGGGCCACGTGGTTGCTCCGGAGTCGCTGAGACGTTTTTCCTGAGCGCAGGCTTAGGATCAGGCTTAGGAGGAAACCGCAGGGACGAGACAGAAAACAAACCGACCCCAAGACGGTTGGGTTCTGGCCACCGAGGCAGCTGGGCTTACATGGGCTGGTTGGCGGCGTGGAGCATCGTCCCAAGTCGTGCTGCCGGTGGCGACAAGCTCCGGGACGTGCTGTGCTTCAGCTGCAGAGCCTGCAGGCACCCTGTGTGGAGCATCCCCCATCCCACTGCTCCCTTCGCTCCCCCCAAAAGTCGAGCTCCCCGGGATCTTTGCCGCCTGTCAGTACCCCTTAACCCTGCGCTGGAAGCAGCCCTGCCTGCCCAAGGCTTTGGTGACATGCCCCACTCCCAGCCCTCAGCATCCCGTGTGCTCCAGGGGGTTTGTTTTGCTACGGCAAAGCGTGGTGTTAATTATTAATTCTTGTCGCAAACAGATTCAAAGCCTCTTCTCTCCTTCACTACCTGTAACTCTTGCTTTGTCAGCTATCCCTTCCTGAGCCATGGCTTGGGTAAACACATCCCGGGTTTATTTACCCCAAAGGGAAATGGGAAAAGGTGAAAGCACGTGTGATCACTTCCCATCCGCGCTGGGATCCAAACGCGGTGCCCAACGCTGAAAAGCAGCGACACGCACGCGGCTGAAAGCTCAGCCCGTGCTGGGCTCTGCCGGGGTGGAGGGCAGGGATCTGTGGAAGCTCACAGCCCACGCTGGGAGCTCACACGGGTCTGCCCGAACCCAGGTGGGTTTTGGAGATGCGAAGCCCATCAGGATTCCCAAACGCAGGGGAAACCGTGCTCGAGATGGGGAGTCAGGTGTCACCAGAGGCACACACACCCAAAATGTCCCCGTGTGCTTGTCTTGCTCTACATCCTTCCCTTTGGCCCCTGCTGGAGACAGAATTCGGGGTTTGAGGCATCTTCGCCTCATGCGTTTAACCTTTGGGCTGCAGGAGATGGCGTGGTTCAGCCCCCTGGGGAAGGCAGCTTCCCCCCGCTCTGGCACCTTTCTCCCTGCACAGCGCTGGAACTTTACAACCTGGTGCTTTTTGTGCGATTTCTGCCCTGTCAGGGCAGCGGCAGCTCCGCACCTTTCTCAGCAGAGCCGGGCAGTGAACGTACCCGAATATATCCGACGCGGAGTCAGGCGCATGATCAGCGTGATGGTAAACAAGCCAGGGCAGAGCTGGATTTAACGCACGCTAATCTGCAGCTACAAGGAGGAGAAACCCATCTTTCAAGCCGGTCCACACACATCCCCCCTTTTCCCCAAAGCAGCTTTTAAACCACAGGGCATTAGTTTTGAGCTTCGTGGCCGTGACAGAGGTTTGCTGAAGCGACGCCATGTCGCTCCTCCAGGGTTCCTCCAGGTTTCTTTTCCTCTGCCCATATCATAAATTAGGGGGTTGGAAAAAATTCCTGGCCAACGAGGCAGGAAGTCGCCCATCGCATGAGCCAGGAGCATCACCTGCACTGCAACGCTTGACAGCGTCACTTTTTAGGTCCCCAAAGCAGGTGATCCCCCCGAGAACCATCTGGCGAGCCTTGCAAGGCGGGCACGTGTTCCACCGAGCACCGAGGCTGTCACCCGCATGTCCGCGTGACGTCAGCCAAAGATTTAACGAAGAACGAGTTTACCAGCAGTGCCCACGCACTGCCGTGCACAGTGAGACCCACGGGAAGACACAAAGAGCATCTTCGACCAGGAACAACCCCTTCTCCTGGTGAGAACAGCCAGGCCTCTGTCATTCGGAGGCAACCAAGGATTCCCACCAGCCTGCGCCGTGTTTCGACACCTGACGGGTGCCCAGCGACAGCCGCAGACCGTCCGTGTCTCGCACGCTCGCTCGAACCGCGCGTGGGGCCAGGCAGCGAAGCGGAGCGAGACACCACCTGAGAGACAGACGGATACTCTCCTCCAGGTCGCACTAGTAGTGTATTTATTGGAGTATCTCACATGCAGGAACCGAAGTAGAGATGATTTCTGGAACAAGTTAAACAATGGTAGATTAATACAGTTGTATGGTCCTTAACGTAAACAATTTCTATGTGGATACAGCAATGTTTTAGTGTTGGGTTTCTTTGCTTTTTGTGTGTTTTGTTTCTCTTTACATAGTCAACCTCTTTCAACGGTTACGTCCCCCTTTTCCCCCTGCCCCAGTCCCAAACAAAAAAATATCCAGTATCTTCAGTAAATAAATATTATCCACTTTTATCTGGAAAGCCTACAGCTGTAATATACAGAGAAGCTATTACACAGGTTACATTTGTAGGGTTAACGACAGCTCATAATAACATGTACAGAATGAGGAGCTCGTACTCATAAAAACATGAGAGCAGGGTGGGAAGTTGGGTGTAGGTTTGCCGGGGGCTAAAGAGAACCAGCGCCGGAGCTCGGCGCCGCTCACAAGCCAGCCGGCTCTCGGGGAAATGCAACTTCTCCTTGCTCCGGGATGGAGAAGCAACCTGGAGCCGGGTGAGGGGTGGCTCGGGGCTGGCAGCCCGGGGATGAAGCGGGCAGGAGTAGCCCACTCCAGAGGCTGCAGTTTGGGAGGGGTGAGTGGAAGGGGCTGCGTGGGCACCAGCAACGCCTCCGGGCGCCTGGCGAGGGAATTCCTGCCTCCTCTCCTCTGCCGGTGGGCACGTGGGTGCCTCCAGCAGCTGAAGGGTTACCTCCAAGGCGGGCTATAAATCCACTCACCGGTTGCTTGCTTCATTATTTCCATAAAAATATCTGTCCTGAGCTGTTTTTTTCCAGGGTAGGCTCCGCAAGCCTTGCGGTTGGCATTTAGGAGGTAAACAACGACTGGGTTGGGTGAGGCTGGTCTGGGGATGGAGATAGCACAGAGCAGTTCCCGCTCCGCAGCTGCAAGAGGCTTTGACACCTCACCGGATGAAAAAAGTGTGGAAAGTGCTACTCCCTTGGTCTGCATGTCCTGTTCTCCTGAGTGAAAGGAGGAGAGCATTGAATGGAGAGCAACAGGGCTGCGTCGGCCGGGCTGCCCGGGGGAGCGTTGGTCCAGCTCCTGCGGCAGCTCATGGCAAGGGCCATCACCCCCCGCCCGGGGGGGGTCCATCACCCACCGCCCGGGGTGGGAAACCACCGCCCGGATTTGTTCTTCCACCACTGGAGGGAAACGTCTCGCCACCACGGCCAGCTCTGCCTAGTCCTCCATTTAAAAGCGGAAACAGGATCCCATTTACAAAAACAACAACAACAAAAAAAAAGCGCCAAACACCCCCCCCACACACACTAAAATCCTTCAGCTTGGAGGTGTAAAAAGAGCCCTGGAAATGGCAGAGTGGATTTATCAGCACTTCTCAGAGATGGAGGCTGTGATATCCGGAAGGGGAAAGGTATGTTGGAGGCTACGTGAGGGTCCCGGTAAGGACCAGTCTCTGCATTTATGCTGTTCCCTTTAAGAGACACCGTGCTACGTTTTTATGAGCAATCCTCCTTGTGAGCCTTACCTACATACTAAACACCCTAAACGTCTGTACAGCACGTTGGTATCTATTACACCTGCCAAAGATGCAGCTGGAATCTACGCGTAACAATTAAAAAACCTGAAAGGATACGTTTAAATAGAAACCATTCATTTCTTACATCTCAGCACATGAAGGATTAACAGAAGACGTTAAAAAACACGCTGGAAAGAAAATATATTGACAAAATAAATATTTTAACCTAGAATAGGGTATGATTAGAACTTACAAAGGACCCCAATAATAATTTAGTGTCATTGAGTGTCAAGCTGTGATTCCTAATATGCCTAGAAAGCGTCGGGACATTATTTTTAATGGAAAGTGGAACAGGCTGCAGCTCCATCCCTCTTCTTGCAAGTGTCGGAGCCACACGAATCCTCTGCCCACTTGCACAGAGGGAGCACTTAAGAGTGAAAGCGAAGGAAGGACAAATCGAGAGGTCGGTCTTTTGAAGCGAAAAACCCCTTCCCTTTCCCTCAAACAGTTTCCACCGCTCAGGTTTTCTGCAGACCACAAGAGGACGGGGAAGGTGAGAGATCCTGATACAGGACATTAGGGAAGCTCTGGCATAGCTCTTACATTTGTTAAAGAAGGTTTGGGCTAAACCACCTGTTCCGCTGCGTGCTCTGTCCCCTCCGGTGCTTCCAGCCCTGTGAGAGCCAGGTCTGATGGGTGTGGGCTCCGAACAGGAGCTGCACTTCCACCAGACCCATCGAGGGTCCCACCACGAGGACGCGTTCCCAGCGCCAGGCTGAGCACCCACCTCCCAGGGATGGCTTCCAGCAACGCCGCTGCTTGTGGAGGGACCTGCCAGCCCCTCCAAACCGTGCCCTTGCCTTCCAAGGGATAACACGGGGGTGTCAGCGAGGACTGTGGAGAGCCTGAGGTTGCAAATGCAGGAGTTGCGCCAACACCTGCTCCTCATCTCCCCTCAGCCCCAGCCCTCTCTCATTC
>NW_009735990.1:12131-55081 GCF_000703405.1 Apaloderma vittatum | reverse complement strand
CGACAGCTCTGCAAGATCTTCCAGAAAGACACCAGATTCTCTCTGAAGTGACAACTTGGAAGTCCCAGGGCAGGTTTAGCGTGACAGAAAGAAGCAGCGTTGACAGCACAAAGCCCACCTCCCCCTTTTGCTTAGGGGTGGGGGAAGAAGGGCCAGCAAATCCGCAGCGGTGGGACTCTGCAGGGGGGCCTGGTGACAGCGCTGGTGATATCCTTGCCACTCAGCATCATTTGACAATGTTCCCATGCTTGAGCAATGTGATTATCTCCTCCGGCTTGGCAGGGAAGCTGGATTAACATGCTTAGAATCACCTGATGTGGCCATTTACAGGGTCAACGTGTTTCAAGGATTTAGAAGAGAAAACACACATTTAAAACACCCACGGAGCTTTTTGCATTGACAGGAATACCAACAATTCATTCTGTGCTGGCAAGACTGCTCAGGCGATCACCAGACACCGTCTGAAATCAAATCAGTGTCACAACAGAAGTTTCCACAGGTTTCTGGGAGCTGGTGGCCACATCTGATGTGCTGCAGCAAGGCAGGGTCTGGCAGGAGCTGGCAGCGGGGTGTGGCCCCGAGCATCGGGCTCACCTTGCGTTAGACAGCAAGGGCAGCGGGCGAGAGCAGCAGCGCATCCACGCGACCGATGCAGGCTGTCCTGGCACTTTCCATTAGCCACAGAGAAGATGAAACGGAGAGAAACCCTCTGCAGACCCATGCAGAAGGGCTTCCACAGAGGAGAAGGTCAATGACGGGGAAGAAGAGGCAGCTTGATCCTCAAGCTGTCTCCATCCTTACACTGATTTTCCCACTGCGGAGCTGACAGGGCGCTGTGAGCTGTGGAGCCGTGACGAGGTGCCAACTCAGCGCCGGTGGGGGTGGGAGGGCAGCCTGGCCTGGGCCCAGCTACACACGGAGGGATCCTGGAAGAGGATGCAGGCAGGGCAGGACTGAAAAGTAGATGAGCAGGGACACCACAGAGCGACACCTGACCTAGGACGGTCTGGAAATCCTGCACCAAACAATGCTTCCCTCCAAAGATTAAGGTGATTGCTCTCAAAGACCATCAGCGCTGCGATCCAGCCATTTGGTAAAAGGTTTTATGTGCCACAACCTGTCAAGATGCGGTGTACCCTAGAGTAGGTTATGAGCTGAAGTAGCTACGCTCAGATTAAAGCTTCCATCGCTTCCACATCAGTTGTTTATAGCACAGCTTCTTGGTCCAGAACAACTTCTGAGAGAGCTCGACACACATCAACATCCCGAGAAGCTCAGATGTGCCAAGTCGGAACGAAGTGGCTGCGCTGCCTGAGACAACGAGCGCCCTGAGGAAGAGGGGCTGGAGAGCTGCTGCCTACACGGGCGTTCATCTGACAAAAGCACCTCTCTGCCAGGAGAGGAGACTCTCCCTGCTCCCTCTTTGATCCTGCCATCTTGCACTACTGGCTTCCGACCAAGGAACATGCCGGGGGACGCGGCAATGGCCAGAGCTGCCAGCTCCAGCTCTGCTTGTCAGCCCAGCAAAGCAAGCCCAGGGGCTGGAATCCCTTCTGGCGGCTCCGGGAGGAGCAGCACTCTCGGCCGTGCCTCCAACAAGCGAGGGAATATGCTTGTTCGCACAGGCAGGAGGGAGGCTGCAGCCCCGGAGGAGCCAGGAGTTAATAAAGGGGCAGAGGTATCAAAGGACGCTCCAAAAATTACAAATGCCACAGCCACAACCATCCAGCACTTGCTCAGGCCCAGACGTAGGAGGGAATGAGGAGTTTCACCTCCAGCACAGGCAGACGGGGCAAATCCCTCCACAGTAACCATCTGCCCGTATGAGTTTGCCTCTTTTTCTCCTACCTACCACCAAGAACCAGCACGTCTATCCTACCAGGCATGGCAGGGAATCTGAGGAACCTCAGCTCACACCCAGTCCATAAGCAAGTCTCATCCATCTGCCTGGATGTTCTTTAAAACAAAGAGCTCTACAGGCTCTAAGGAAGGAATCTAAGGTAAAGGAAAAAATAACCTAGCTATTTTAAAAGGCAAACACACTAGAAAAGATCCTCGTGTGAGAATGCTCTCCCAAAGAGCAAAATGCTGCATGTGCTAACATTGCAGCATCCGTTCAGCTCAGCGGTTTTCATCCTCGTCAACTGCCAGAGGTACTGGACACGGCCAACAGACTGCTTGCAAATTAGAGCGAGCCCAGATAAAACACAAGGAAAAAAACACCCTGTGAGATTTTAGAATATGAAGCGCCGCACAAAGTGGGGGAAAAGCGACCACCATATGGTACCGGGAGATGTGTGAGGGGGGAGAGTAAAGGATTTTAACTTGTGAAGCACATGTTGAAAGGGGAACAGTTGTTCCTTGCTGTCGAATCTGACACGAAAGCCAATACATTAACATTTTATCTAAAAATAAAGACACACTCCTCCTGAACATTCCAGCTCAGTCAATTACACGCTGATCGACAGAGCAGTCTATTTGGCAGGACCTGCCTACGGAAGAGGATGATCCCTACATAAATTGAAGGGCAAGGCTGCTCTCTCCCCTCTGGGCTTTTGTTTCCACGCAGTGTGACGTACTCATGCATTCTAAAGGGGTTTTTCAGCATCAAGAGCTGGTTTTGTGCAGCTGGGATAGGAAGGAGGGGATTAAGCGAGTGCCGGAGAACCGTGGTCTGGCAGGAATAGTGTTGGACTTAAATAGAAAGAGTCGGCTCGTGGGGGTGGATTGTTTGGGGAAGGGCTGGGAGGGAAGGAGAAGCAATCTATGAAATCGGGGAGGGGGGAAGGGGGTCATCGTTAGCCGAATACTGTGAGAGAACAAAGTGGCCGTACAGAGACATTCGCCTGCGGAGCACAGGGGCGGGAGGGCGGCTACGAGCGATCTTCACAGTGCAAAGAGGGCATCCTCCGAGCGCTCCTGCTTTTTCCTGCCGGAAGGATTTGTCGGAGGGGTCGGGGCTTCCAAGGGAGGGGATGGCAGTTTGGGAGCCATCTCCGCCGCTTTGGCTCGCTCTTCTAAAAATTTGTCAAACTCTGCAACGCAAAAAAAAAATAAAATAAGGAAGACATGTAAGAATTGGGGCTGCACGTTTAGCCCTGGGGACAGGCCGGCAGGGTCTGAAATTCCAGTGCCTGGCATCCCTAGGAGCTGTGTTCAGAGGCACATGCACTTGTACAGCCCGACTTCCTCAGGGAAGGGCACAGAAGCCCTCTGGGACACCCGAGCTCAGGCAGCAGAGGGAATCAACCCCATGGCACACCATCAGCTGCGACAGAAGCCGGGAAACGTCATTCCAAAGGGCTGAGCAGCTTGGGGACACATTCCTTGGCACGAACGCGGCGCACAGCCAAGCAAGATGTGGCAGGAAAGCACTGAACAGCCGGGAGGGCTCCTCACACCATAAATATGAACTTTTTGCTCTGAAATGCTCTCCTCCTGCCTTTCTGAGCGCAGAAGCATTTGCTGGGGAACACCAGGCTGGGAGAAGTCGGCATCTCAGCAGGGATCAAAGCAGATCACTCAGCACTAACCTGAGAACGGCTCTTAGCCACAGGCATCTCTGCTTACCTTCACTGGTCACTCCTTCTTCCAGCTCGTCTCCTTTCTGCAAGCGGAACAAAAAGGCACGTGAACACACAGGCAGCGCTTCGCTATTATCCTCTACACCCGTTTAATGCAACTGGACGGTTTCCACCACTTGTTTCCACACGCTAACTAGCCTGAGCAGGGTGAGCTGGGGAAATCGCACGGCTCCCACGTCAGGAGGCCAGTGGTGCTGGACATTTCACTGCGCTGCAGAGCAGGAGGATGAGCGCTAGAGATGCTGCTGAAGATTGCTGGCGGGTCACTAAACTTTCCCCGTTGGACCTGAACAGCAGTCCACTGCCATTTCCACCTCAGACAGTAGGCCTGCTCAAAAACTCTGCTGTGTCACACCAACGCCCTACAAGATGCCATCTTTTCTGTCACACAGTCCTCTAAAAAAAGTCAGAACTGCGGTTTGAATCGTGTCCTCAAAGAAAATGCACTTACAGCTGACGAAGGACAGCTGCAAAATAGTCTGAGACCAGTGTTTCTCCCATGGGAGTTCATTTTAGATTTCATACAATAATACAGCAGCTTTCCTGGCGCCCCTGCTGTACAAAGACAAGATTAGGGTGGGCTGGATGAAGGACACCGAGGGGCAGCTGGCATCTGTCCATGAGACACGAAGGCTGGGATGCCGGGAGGGTCAGTGCGTTTCTACCAGCTGCGTGCATTTCAAAAGACGAATTTCCAGTGGTGCTTTAATAAGGAAACTAAAAGCCTAAGGATGTGGCATCCTTGTCAATCTATCAGGATGTTCGAGATGGGCCAAAATACTACTTGACAACCTCACATCATAGAATCATAGAATGGCCTAAGCTGGAAGGGACCTTAGAGATCATTTTAATCCAGCCTCCCTGCCGCCAGGGACGCCACCTCTCAACTAGACCAGACACCTCTCGACTAAACCTGCTTTGAAAAAGAAAAGTGTTTGTTCATACCCTGGTTTCTCTGTCGGGAGAGCGGGAACGTTCTAATGGGCCTCACAAAGGTTTCTAACGCCAGTGCGTTGAAGCCACCTAGAATCTCCGGGTTTTCTGCCGCACAGAGGTTTCCAAAGGTCCACGCAGCAGCCACTGCCTCACACGCAGGGGTACTGTTTGTTCCGACACAGCCCATAAAGGCTCAGGGAATAAATAATCACTACCTACCCTAATCTGTAACTTCCTCAGTTGGGAAGCAGTGAGCTAAATGGAACCACTAATGAAATCTCCCTACTGCTAAATTAATTTAAGCAGCAAAGACAAAAGTTTATTGTTTAAGCAGAGTGGACACGCTACGTTTACTGTATTTTTTTTAATAAAATGGGGCCAATAATTAAATTTGAAAATGCCTGCCTGTACTGAGGCTTGAAAAAACTACCTGCAGCTCAAAACCGGTGACATTTCAAAGGCAGCCGGTCAGTCTGCCAAACTCTGTTTATGCACTTTCAGGCAGCTTTGGAAGAACAGCAGCATCTTCTTCCTTTCAGTACAGTCAGCTCCTCCGGTGCCGGAGAGGACTGACGTGCCGGAACGTGCCTGAGTTGGGGAGCGGAGCCTGAACCCCGCAGCTCCCAGTGAGGAGCCGTGTGGGCAACAGCAAGGGGCTGGGAGAGCCCTTAAGGAGTGGGGAGTTATTGGGGACAATATCTGAAGTTGGAAGAATGGAAGGAGAAGATCCTTAGGGATACAGTGACCACAAGGGACCAGTTCAGCTCGCTAAAACCACCTTGAAAAGAACAGCCTGAAACGCAACCCGCCACCCGTCCCCAAAATGCACTCGGTTAATTTGAGTCAGATGCTCACATTAAAAAAACCACGGCTGGAATAAACGCGTGCTAGCTGTACCACCCCTGAAACCAAATGTGCACTGGTACAGCAAAAACAAGCTCCACAGCACAGGAAAAGCTACTTTTAGTTCCGTCTTTTGTTTGTTTGTTTAATAATTACCAGACGATAATCATGTAGGAGAAACTGCAAGTTAGAAACATTGAAGAGAGGCTGTTGTAAATTTTTATTATTGCTATTATGAAACGTGTCGAGCTCGCTTGCCAATTTAACAGAAACATCTCTGTTCGAAAAGAAACTAAGCCCTGATCCAGCATCTCTTAAAAGCATGTGTGCATGTACTTAGATCCTGCCAAAGCTAATGCAGCCTTAAAAGTTTGGTGGAGGAGACAGGTAAAGTGGAGCACGTGTTTAAATGCTTCCCTACATGGACACCAGACACATGATTTCTGGAACGCGTGCTGTTCCGTGATGTTAACGTGGACAAGTGAAAATAAAACAACCCAGAAAAAACTCCACATTTTGATGGAATTGCTGAACAGGACCCTATCTCCTCCTGCTTAGATATTCCCTTCGAAGGGAAAGGAGCTCGACGATTTAGAAGCTTCACTGCGTCCCGTTACGAGAAGCATCAGTAACTCAGCAATGCATTGAAAGCTATCGCCCATGTGAAAAATGAAAATATAAAGAGTCTCACCAAGTCGGTACTGAGCCACTCCTCAATGTCATCCATGACAGAGGACTGTGCAACAGGGATCTAGGGAGTGCAGCGAGAGAACAGCAAGGCAGGCAAAAACCAAAACACATCCACAATCATGGCCACAGAGCGATGGAAAACGCCAGAAATAAGATTAAAAAACAAAACAAAAACAAAGATGTAAGATGTGCTGGAAAAAAAAAATAAGGCAACAAAATATAAATGGCATTTCAAATAAAGAAGCACTCGGAAAGGAAATTATGAACAACAAGGCTAAAAAAAACCAAGAGAAAGATTATGGGGAATGACGTGACTCGATGCCAGCGTAAGACGGGTAACTTCTCGACCACGTATTAAAACCATCAAGATGGACTGATGATTCTAATCTTGATCGTGAAAAGCTTTTAAGGGTAGAATACTGGATATCAGTTAGGTTCTGAAAGGTTAAATTTACACCTTTGAATTTTTTTTTAAATGGGTATTAGCCACAGTGAAGGGTTAGCAAAAAAGAGGGGCTCAAAATCTTCGGGCAACACTCCCAGGAAAACAATTTTGAGTTTCTCTGCAGGCGGAGGCAGTCAGAGCCCCGGGTACACGGATCCTCCTCCCACGGCACCAGTTAGATGGGAAACAGCCCTGGTTCCCTGTCCCCACTCCTTGCAGCAGAACTCAACGCGTGCCAGTGCAGGAGCCCCAAACGTGAAGGCGAGGAGGAGGATGGGGCACAGCACACGCTCCTTCCCGGAGCCCGCCAAGGCTCCCACGGATGGTTTAACAAAAAGGCACAAAAGGTTCGCCTCTCCTCCTGTAATAAACCTGCTCACGCCGTGCCGTGAGGCTGCGCCAGGCAGCGCAGCGATTTCACAAAGCGGGACGGGCAACGGGGTCAGCAAAGGGAAATTGCTGCCTATTGGGGGTAGAGTTTCCTGACTTAACTTTGCTTAAATGCAACAGAAGGCTGCGCAGCACAGCAGAGGAAAACACCGTAACAGATCTCGTACGGACGAAAACTGCTTGGAAAGCAACGTCAGACATGCAGGTTCCAGGCTAGAGCAGGGCAGCCGAGCAGTGGGGCCAGCAGGCAAGAGATGCCGCGGTGCTGGAGAGGTTCTCTGAGGAAGACAAGGTGTCAGGGGACGGCCTCAAACCTCTCAGACTCCACAGATGAATTTGCTGGGAGATGTAGTTTTTCTCGGGGACTTTTGGCAGAGGCAGACAGACAGATGCTGAATTGCAGAGGCAGCAGCACAGGCTGATGCTGTTGAGCAGGGCTCCTTGGGATTTTTTAATTCTAATCAAGCGGCCCTTTGCACCGAGGAGGTCAGTTAAGCCCTTGCTTGAGGTGAGATGTGCCAAGGTGGGTTAGTTGTGTGAAAGGAATGGAAAAGCAGGGCTCAATCCAAAGCATCTCCCACCAAGAGAAGCACCGAGGCCACGACTTGGCTCTGACTGCGGGGTGCTGGATGAGGCGCACGTGACAGTTCAGGAAGGGTCAGGGGGGCAAGCTGTCATTTTGCGTTCAGCTGACACAGAAGATCCTAAACAGAAAGTAAGTTCCTGCAGTTTCCTTCAGACGGGGCCAGATTTAGGATCGTTGCCCCTTACTGAATTTGCGAAGGAGAGCTCCATCACGCTTGCCCAGCGTGCTAAAGCTGCTGCGAGCTGGCTCAGACGGCCACGAACAAGAGCAGGGCTCTGCAGGCATCTTCCAACACGTTCCTTCCCAAGGACAAGTTGCATCTTGTAGAGCTGGCTCTTGTTACTTTAACAGCTTCGCAGATACAAAGCAATGAATTTCTTCAGCCTACAGCAACCGAAAACCTCCAGCAGAACTTTCACTGCTGTCTCTCTCCGGGGTTGCTTAGTGCCTTTGGAGCTGTTGGCTACTTTGCAGCTCAGAAAGGTACTGAGGTTTCTTTAAGGGCAAGAAAATCTGCATTTTCTTAGATTCTCTCTCTATCAAAGGCACACAAGTGGAGGAAGAAAATAGCAGGTCCGGGGGTTTTTTGGCTTTTCTGCAAGTAATGGATTCCTGAGAATCACAGGGCTCTAGCTTGGAGGAGTGCTTGAAGAATAGCTCAGCAGTATAGGAGTCTGTGCTGCTGTGTTTTGTAAGACTTTTTGAAAAAAAAAGAAAAAAGGAATTCTACTTTTGAACAGTCCTACTATAAGGAATAAACAGACAAAACCCTCAGAAGTGCAGGAACACTTCTTGTGGGTCATACAGAAGAAGCAGAGAGAGCTGCGAGATAAACATTTGAGCACGTCAGCCCTTTGCTACTCAGCACGGACCTTCGGACAAGCTTCCCCCATCTTCCAGGAGATTTATGTAAGAGCCAAGGGTTTGCATCTATCGCTCCTTCCATGCTCAAGCTTCCAATTTACTTCCCTCAGACTCTGAGCCCCGTTTTCCGCACCACACATGGGTTAAATGTGTCGGGTTTAATTTGGTCAAGAATCAAGAAGGGGGAAACTCTCAAGAGCAACTGGAAGCCTTAAAATATTTTAACTCTAACATTGCACCATTTATATTTCGGTCGAAACTGACCACACACAGAAGTTCGGGGAGTCTGCCAGCTGGTTGTGTTTTGGGCACGTTTCAGTGCGTGTTTGGCATTTTTCAGTTTAGGGCTTCCAGAAGCCCTAAACTGAAAAACGGGGAGGGGAGTTTTGGCTAAACTCATCCCCTAAAACACAACAGAAGCAATGCAAAATTAAATTAGCTAGTTTACACACTAAAAAAAATCCAAACCAAACAAAAAGTCAGCAGTTTCTGGGACCAAATAGACTACATGGAAAGGGCTCCAGAAGGGGATACTGTCTTGTTAATACTTTGATTATGCAAACATCCATGGTCTAGTGAAGCTCTCAGTGTTGGCAAGACAGCTCCCTAGATAGTCAGTGTTGGCTGCAAAAGCTGTTTTTATAACGATATCGTGATTTCTTTTTTAAAAGCCTACACTCAAAAGTAAATGCAAATTCAGTCACAAAATATTTTTGGGTACTGTAAGTAACTGGCTTTAATTAAAAAGTCGGGCTCATTGTTCAAATTCCTTTTTTATTTAGTCTTTGGAAAATCCTACAACCAGTATCATCTCAGCAGTCCTGAAAGGAAAATGGAAAAGGAGGGCTGGGAGAACAAAAGCGAGCGTTCAATCCCACAAAACCCACAGGAACCTCGAATTCAAGTTCATACTTATCTAAGTTAGATTGTGTTGGTGTTCTCACTAGCAATCAAAAGCCAAAGAGTATTGCCAATATATTTCCTCAGAAGTCATAAAATCCAATATTCTACCCTTAAAAAGACAGTTTAAGGTTATTATTATCACATTTTATTTCTATTAAAAATGATCCCACTGGAAAAGAAGCAGGTATGAAATGACAATTCAGGTCTCTAGGTGAGCTCATTAATGTTCTTAAAATGTTTAACAAGATTCATGCTAATTGTTGCTAGACTACTGTCTTGTAGTAGCCTAGTTAATTCCACTTCTTTCTAGATGTTTAACAAAGCTGACATCAATACTTGGTTCGCTGCTATTCACTGCCCCCCGGTTAGTTAGCAACAGCAAAGAAAAGTCTGTTGGTCCTACGGCAGCAGAACAAGGGCACTAAGATGCTTACTAACAGCCTACTCCAGCTTACTACTACAGTCTTACCATCTATTTAAAGCTGTTGTGATCTTGAAATAGCTGCCTGGCCTCAATATTAGAACACGTTTGACTTCACATGGAAGGATTGAATCAGCTGCTTGATTACTCGTAACCACGTTTACACCTCGTGGAGACTGGGAAGGCAAGAGCTCAGGTGCAGCAGGTTCCCCAGCGCAGCCTGTTGTGCCCGTACGACAACCAGCCAGGCTGGATCTGGTGGGCACGTCCAGGCAGCGAGAGCCTTCCCGCGTGGGGGGTTATCAGATTGGCCCCACGGAGAGCTCCGTAAAATGCCGCGGCTGGACAGGTAACGAAACCCGCACGGGGGTCAGAACAAGGGATCACGCTTGCTTGCCTTC
This sequence comes from Apaloderma vittatum, assembly GCF_000703405.1. NCBI lineage: Eukaryota > Metazoa > Chordata > Aves > Trogoniformes > Trogonidae > Apaloderma > Apaloderma vittatum. The sequence continues at coordinate 45,018 of NW_009735990.1, read as the reverse complement.
GAAAGGGAGAGGGGTCCCACCGCACAGGATGAAATGAGAATTTCACATCTTCCCTTTTCTGTTTGTCCTCAGTTCAAGCACTTCAGTCTCCAAGAAGATGACGTACTTCAACAGTCTCGTGTTACCCGTGCCATTTCCACAGCTTAGATCCTATCTCTCTATGGAAGGCACGCGCAGCGGCATCCCACCTCGCTCCTGGCAACACCTCGGCAAGGTTTCGTTTAATCTTTACTCGCCTATCTTTACTACAGAGAGGAATCTCCTCGGTAGGCAGGCATGCTGCCGGTGGTCAGGAGGCAACGCTGAAAGCTGTTCCTATCACTTTCTGTGAATTCTGGTTCAGCTTCATTCTTCCCCTGCCACTGTCCCAAATAACATCTACCCTGACACGGTGGCTTAAGCAACATCTGCTTCTCGCTTTCGTAACAAATAAGCAATCTGGCATGTGAGTGGGGTGACATTACTCTAAACAAATGAATACAATCATGCAAATCTCACTTACTGCCCAGACTCATGAGACAGGAACTGGAATTACGAACACTGAAACGTGGCGGCCTTATGCTGAAGCCTGTGCCTAAGGGCTGCTGATAGGGACCCCCACACGACACCCGCATGGCCTAACTGCTCTGGTACTGGAACAGCTCAGCTAATGTCCCTAAGTCACACTGGAACCAGGAATGTCTTCTGCAGCTATCATTTTGTCTGTTAATTTTGTAGGCATAGCTGGGATGGATAAAGGTGCGGTTTGTGTCTCCATCGTCCTGGCATCACCTTGGCAGCAGAACTGAGCTGCAGGTGAAGCTGAAGCAGAAGCAACGCTGCCAAATTCACTGCGAGAGCGCACGCCGAGCCCTGAACGAGCCTCCCTGTGCAAAGGCGTGTTGCTGAACTGGGATGCACAGGAATGGAGTGGGAAGAACTCAGCCTTAAGCTTCAACGTCTCCCAGTTCGGGAAGAACAACATCAGGTCGTGAGGGATGCGAGAATCGCTCTGGCAGGTGGAGAACACCCTGTCGGTGGTCTTGGCGTTGTAGAGGCACAGGTAATGGCGATGTCAGCTCACCCCTCTTTCCTCCCTCATCTCAAAAGTACAAAAAGTTACCACAGAATGTGCAACATCAAGTTCATACCTGGGATGCTAGTTATTCCACTGGCATTGCAAATGCTACAAAGTCATATTAATAAATACGGTTAAGAACTACAGCCAGTTAAGAGAGAAACGGAGTTAATGATTAGTTTTCTTTTAGGTATGTCTCTCTCATATTTAGCATACAAACAAGGTGACAGGCTTGTAAGAGCAGTGACTGGCTGGACAGCAGACGCCCTTCCCCTCCCCAAATCCGTATGCCTCCATGAATGCTGCAGTATCCCTTTTCCAGACCGAATAACCACAAGCCAATGAACGAATATTGTGTTTGCTTTTTTAATAAAGCAGTGGTGTGAGTGGTGTGAACAGCAGGGGTGCCGATTTCATGCTTCCCCGCTCTTGTAAACAGTGGAAAGGCAAAGAGGAGGAACTAAATCACTGGATTATTCATTATGGATGAACATCTAACAGCGGCACCAAAGAGCGAGAGCCTCTGCGAACCACAGTCAACAGTGTCAGAGGCGAAGCAAGCGCCACTCAGTTTATGGCTTTTTGCTCTCGTGTTCTGAGCTGTGGGTCTCCAACAAGCACTGAAACAAAACTCTGGTTCCCAGGGACCGGTACCTAAAGCTGGGCCTTCCCACCTGGGCTGGCAGGCACTGAAGTGCTTCTGGGTGCTTGCACACGGGGGCAGGTACAGTCATTGTACAGACGCACGTGTCCAACCACGGTGCGTGCAGCAGCCAGGCAAACTTTTGCCAAATTCACAAGCCAGCCCTCAGAAATAATCTTGGATTAGCCCTAAATCTAGAAGAATAAACGCAAAGCGTTTCACAGAGTTGGTGCACTTCGATATTGCACACTCTGGATTTTCTCAACCTTAAACTCTCGGGGATGTTTCTCTTTTTTTAAGCACTGGGCAGCTTAGTCTGGGACATTCAAGGCTCTTCCCAGAGTGAGGTGTTCCTGCTCCACTGGCCCTCTGATGCCCAGCCCCACGCGCTGTGAGCGCACCCCAGCCCAGCCCGAATTCTGCCCTGCACCTTCCTGAACTTAGCTGCAGCCCGGGCCGTCTCAGAAGGACTTTGAACGGTTAGGTCAGATCAGTGGTACTAATCTCAAACACTTAAAGTGATGGATTACATCCTCCAAGAATACAAAATTGGCTTTAAGGCATAACCGAGGCTATTTTTTACCTAACTCTGACTTTGGCACTTAAAGCAGGCTTTTGAACTTCTCTCTGCAAGTGTGTTGATGAAGGACAACTTCAAACAAGGTCAAAACGTGCAAAGATTCAGTGATCTTCAGAAGCTTGATTTTTATCAGAGCCCTGGCATCACCAGATGTGGGCATTAAATCCTTAAAGCCAGAAACACTATTGTACCTTTTGGAGCTTGAATCCTAATGCCAGCGGGGTGCAAGATATCCATCTGCGTAGCAGTTCTCCCATTCCCTTCTTTTCATACAGAACTATCCTTCTGTTACCCAGCTCAATCAGGTATGATCCTGCAAGCTTCGTATGTTTATTCCAGACCATAAAGTTAAGCACTACCAGAAAAGGCTGCTTTAAAGGCGTGTAGAAAGTGTCCTCTTTATGAACAAGATCCATGAGACTTGTGTTTATGCCTCGAAAAGCGGATACTGCATAAATAAATCAAGACAGTATAAGGAACCAATTGGATCCCCAGGCCTGTTCCGAAGGTGATGGGGGATCCTACAAATGACTCACTTGGTTACAGTCCTTTACGTTGCATAAAACAGAAAATCGGTGCAAATCTTTCCCTTTGCCCCATCGGTGGGAAATAACCTCCTTGTACTGTCTGATTTCAAGTGGTTCAGTAGGGCAGGACGAGAGGTGAACGGAGGATGGTTATTCTAGGTAAGGGGACTGGGGGTGGGCAGTAGGAATTGCTTCGCTGGTGAAGTCCTCACCATTCCTTGTGTAATTAGCCACTTGTCTATGGGCTCCATGTCTGAGTTCCCACCTTTACCTCTCCTCTGTGTTGAGAACAGAAAGGTCCATAAAGAGAGAAACCACAGCAACAACCCGTGACAAAGTAATATAACAGCAGCAAGTTAAACACTTCACATCCACACACACAGAGTTGCCCACGGCGGCTTCTGGCAGCAGCTGCATCCCCCTCGGCTGCCTGCCAGCTCTGCCTGTGGAGGCACAGACCTCAGCCCAACCCCTGCGCTTCCTACAGACACTTCACAGTATTTTAGCACTTCCCCACGCTGATATTAAAATTAAAATAAATCACTGCGCTAGTAGTGAGGCTGATGTTTGTCATCTTCTTAGAAGAAGTGTAGGCTATACAACCTGCTAAAATCAGTGAGGCTTTACTGGAAATGCTAATACCACGTACCGTGGAGCTCCCCTTGTTTACGGAGCTGAGAGTTGCAGCACACCCTCCTCACCTCCTTGGGCTCAGCCCCAAACTCCAACAGCAGGACAGCATCTAATGCCGGCGCTGAGCAGGAGGGTGAGCACTGGCAGTTTGCTGCAGCGCTCTGGCAGTCTTTCAAAGACCCCTCTCAAAGAGAGGCCGAGGTTAAAAGGACCGCAGAGGCTAAAAGTTGCAAGGAGAAGACTCTCAAAGATGGCTTCTTGTCCTTTGGCATCCCATCCCCAGGCCAGGGCCCGGCTGCAGGCTCAGCTCTACCTCTGGAAGGGTTTGCTCACGACCGGCAGAGCGCAGCGGTTTCAGCCCACCGGCCCTGCCACAAGTGGGCTCGCTCAGCAGAGAGCTGCTGGGGTGTTTTGTGATACCCGTGTATGTGGAACACCTCTCCTGTTCCCATGAAAACAGAGAACGGAGACTCACTTGTCGTATTTTATGTCTCCTTTCAGTATTTGTGCTGAGGAAAAAAAAAGGGGAAATCACTCCAACTTTATCTACTACCTGTGTAACACTAGAGAACTGTTTCTTAGACACCTCTCCTCCCAGTTGTGATCACGCAACCGCTTCTGTGGCAACAAAAGCAATTCCCAACATGGAAAAGCAATATTAAGAAAACAGTGTATTTTTAGCTCGTCTTGTTTCCAGCTGCTAAATCATATTAAAAGACAGCTCATGCCACATGATCAGCCGTCTCTCTGCAGACCATTCTGAGAATGACTACATTGGAAACGTCGGATGTGCTGAATTTTACCACTGGACAACTGTGCTGGAACAAGACGTGTGTGAAGAATGTGTTTCAAAGCTTTTGGTTCCTCCTCCCTAGAGCTGTTCTTAAATTAGCTCTCTACCCAAATGAACACGTGTCTTTCGTTTACTGAGCGCTGCCAGTTTTTTGTTACACATGCTGGGGCTGGTAAGTTTAATTTTTATTTCCTTCAAGAAGAAACACCCACGAGCCTCACAACACTTGACAAAAAGTAGTGTTTATCTGAAAGACTGCATTTCAAAACATATTCTTCTGATTATACGATACAGACACTGGGACCTTTGAAAAGAGGCTGAAAGTCTCTGTGACATCTCACAGCTCAAAGTTCCACAACTCATAAAGCGTTTGCCCCCCAAAACTTTGACCGTCTGATTAGCTTAGACACAGCCCTTTGAACTGACAACACTTGGGGCAGAGCAGCAGCTACGCAGAACTGGCTGAGAACACGAGTGTTAATAAATAAGGACACGACCCCGTGGCTACCAGGGGAACCCAGTCCCCTTGATCAGTAACTAAATGCAAGCCCGTTGCGTTTGGTTAGCCAGAAACAAAGAGCAGAATCTCAAATCCTTTCCTAGGTCTTGCCGATAACATGTCTCAGCGATAACGTGGGCTTGGGCTGTCACGCTGGCTTCGGGAATTCCTCTCTCACTCCCTTTTAATATACTTCTGCCCCTGCCTCCCCGTGCTTCCTCCTTTTCCCTCAGCACTGCTGGCATGAGTTTTTGTGTAGCCAAGCTTGAAACTGGTCACAGGGCTGACCTGGGTTATAAATTATCCTTCTCGCAGGAGGACAGGGACAGGAACAAGCAGAGAGATTTGTGGGGCGTGGGGATGCTCCCTAAGAAATCATCGCTGAAGCCCTGCTCCCACTGAACTATGGCCCAGGCAGGCAGTTGTGATCTGACCCCAGCTGGCTCTGAAAGCAAATTCTTCTCCCTGGCTCAGAGCACAAACTGCTAGGCATGCCAGCTGCCCTGAGCACTCCCATTTCAACTTAAGAAAGAACCAGGGCAGGATCAGCCAAGGCATGGGGAGGCAATTCTCCACGGAGGGAGGCTGGGCATGCTGCACCAGCTCTGCCATGCTCCCTGGTGGTCAGCACAGACTAAAATTGGACTAGGAAAAGCCTCCAACTTGCTCTGTCATCTAAAAACTCACACATAGCTAAGTACAAGGGAGCAGGACAGTTTTAAAAAGCGGGGTGGTAGAAAGGGGTCGAGGGGTGATCTGAAAGCTCTTCTGCCTTCACCAAGGTATTGCAGACAAAATGAGCCAAGCTCACTCTCTCAAACACGTTTCTAGCACCAGCTGCTGTGAGGTGACAGCACACGGGCTGCTTCTGCCCACACAGGAGAGCAGGAGCCTGCCCTGGGACAGACAGAACAGACTGCAGGCAAAGGCAGTTACGGCACGGCATGAGAAACACTGAAAGCCTACATAATTTGTCTCCCTGTAACTTGCTTGTGTACCCGTGCACTTAGAGCAAAGTCTAGTAGATTAAGATCTCACCGACTTTCATAAGCAAAAACCAAACCAAACTCATGCACGCCAGTGTTCAAAAGGTGTTCCCCACTTTTCAGCAGTGATTCCAGTCAGAGAACCCCCAACAAGCTTCAAGAATACGGGAGAATTTACCCACTCTGATTTCAAAGTCTTTTAGGCTGCTGTGCTAAGCAGCAGCTCTTTAGAGACCATTACTGAGCAAGTCCTTGCTCCTAGATATCAATTTCAAAATAGCCAGTATTAGCATGTTGCTGGAATACAAAATGAGAAGTCTCAGACAAAGCAGCTGCCTACAGCTTGGAGTCCCCGCACAGCTTCAGATAACAAAACGCAGAGCAATGACCTACCCCTCCTGTATTCTGTTTTCGCACGTCCAGGGCAGACGCTAGTCCTTTGACAGCCTGGGGATCCTCATATGTCACACTGAAAGAGAAGAACAAACCACAGAACTAGAAGGAAGTCCAGCAGTCACCCATGCAGAATGCACTTTCTCCTCTGATTTACTCCACTGGAAATCAGAAAGCGCATTCTTCTTCATGTACTAAGTGTCTTCCAAGAAGAGGAGTGCACGCTGTACAAAGACCAGTCATTGTTTTCAGTAAGCATGTTGAAGCAAAAAAAAAGACTAACTGAAGCAAAATAGACTAAAACTGGCATTCTGAGGGGTAGGCAAATGGGTTATGAGGCACCATAAGTGTGTCCAAGAGCTAGCAGGGGACTCGGAGAAGAGGCTTGATTACAGATTACGTTTTGCAGAGCTCTGAAAATGCAGCTGGAAGCCTGACCCTGATGCGTGCATGGGGGAAGGCAGAGGGAAACTCCAAGACAGATGAACCATAACTAAGCAACTACAGCAAAGCATACAAAGATGTGCTATTTACAGAGGTTGGGCTTTTTAAAAAGCTTCTTAAATTGCTGTGCAAAAAGGGACATGGAGCAGTCAGGTGACAGAGGCAACAGCATCACTTCTCAGAGCATACCGGGGAACAGCGAGCTGAAGCGGACACCAGCACTTGCCCATTCATCAGCCCCTGGCAGGAGCTGCATGTCTGAACACGAGGAGCTTTCTCCTCCAGCGTGCTGGCTTCTCCCAAGCTTGGAGCACAGCACCCAGAGGCTTTCACCCACGCACCGTGGCAAGTCAGACGCACATCTGTACTGCCTCGCTGTTGCTCCGTTTCTGCAGCGTACGGTCCAAGGAAGACAGAGCAATCCTCCCTTGTGAAATCACGGACTGCTAGGGGCTCCCTGTTCCATTAGCTCGCAGAAGGAGATAAAGGTGCGGTGTGGGAAGAGTAGTTTTGTGCTTCATTTAGCACAAGAGACAGAGGGATCCCCACTGGATCTCTCCGCAATGCATTTCCTTTCTGACTATACGTCAGCCCAAAATCTCCAGCGGTAACGAATGCCTCTACAGCAGGGCCCCTCTTCTCCACACTGATACTACAGCTGAGGCACTACTAATAGCGACACCAATAAATGCAAATAAAAGATCGTAATAAATCCGCTGGCTCAATTTTTCCCAGAGCTTTTGATAATCTATTAAGGTCTGAGATAAACTATTTCACAACATTTCTTAGTTTGAGACAAGACCCTTATGATGTTCTGATTGCTGCTGGCCACTAAATCCTCTAGAATCTGAAACCAGGAGGAGGTGGAGAAACAACGTGTGAAACAAAAATACCTGAGTGTGTCTTTTACTGAATCGTATTTGACAGGGATCAAAGGATTTCTTAATAAATGCATAGATTTATCTGACATTAAAACAATTTGACCTGTTAAATGCCCTTGAAAATGCTAGATTTGCAGCTCTAGGGATGCAAGCCCTATGCATATAAACAAACCAGGGATAGCACGGCAGCTGGGCAAGCCACACTGCCTTGACAGCCTGTGAGAGTCTGTCTGCTGGGCCAGAGGGAGAGTTTAACTGGACAGTGATTCTGTTTCCAAGCCCCTGACGACAGTAATTCGGTCACCAAAGCCTAGCCATGACCCTCCGGTGAAAGTCCCTTATGCTCCTGGATAAGTGAATGAGATGAAAAGCCTTTAGGTGAGGAAGCATCTGCAGAAGTAAAGGCAAGTTCATTTCCAAGTTTCCAGTGACTAAGACAGTTAAATAACATTACTCAGCCCAACAGCAGGAACTTCTCCACTTGCTCATACTAACAACGACCAACAGGATAGGGACTGGGTTAAAAGCACAAAAAACATACACCAAAACTACTTTTTTAGTCTGGAATGAAGTCAAGAAGTTTCAGATTTATGCCCTTAGAAAACAGCAACTCCGTGACTCAGACAGTGCTACAGACAAACTCCAACATACTTCTTTCGCTGCTCAGCCAAGGAACTGCCTCTTGTCTGTGCAAACATGTCGAAGTCATCACGAGGATTACAGTGTTGTAGAGAGCTGAGTGTGCCACTGACGCTGTTTGTACCCAGGTCTGCAATCAGAGGCAAGAAAAGAGAACCGATGAAACAGCAAAAGACATGCAAGCATCGCTCCATGACTCTGCCGGTTGGAGAGGAAGTCATGAAGAATACACAGCACGTAGAGATATCATCTACTTAACAGTTGCAGCACTGAGCAAAGTTCTGTCCAGAAGAGGCTGGAGGCTGCTAATCATGCATTTCTTAAAAGATAAATGTAGAGATTGTCTTATTCCTCCTGGAAGCACCACACTATCAGCACTCCTCATTGAGAAGCCAGCGTTTGGGAATCGGTGTGCACCTGCTGCCAGTCTCATCCCAAGGGATTGACTATTCGCTGCCATTGATCGAGAAACCAACCATTTCCAACCACATGATAATATGGTGCAGTGCTGAAAGAGCTGGAGAACCTTCAGCCAAATCAAGCGATCCTATCAAACAATCACTGTTTGATTTAAGGGAAAACAGTTTCCAAAGATTTCAAATATTATTTATAGGAGAGGAACCAAGAACACTCACTAGACTGATTTCATGAAGAGCTATGTCTAAGCAGAAATAAAAGTAATAGTACAAGTTTTACAGTGAACGAGAACCTGCGCCTTTTCTTCCAGTCTCCCCTGTGGTTAATAAACCTCTCCCTTTGCGCCAGGCTGGTTCCCAGTTACAGATCACCACAGTGCAGGGGAGTGGGAAAGCCTTCCTAATCCTGTAAGCACATACCTAAACCTTCTGAAGGCTACACAGCAATGTTAATCAGGCACTGGAAAGCCAAAGGGAGCAGAAACTCTCTAATCCACAAGTGAAAAATTACTCCCCGTAAATCCCAACACCCCACTGCAATATGGGCTTGTACTGGGTGTTCAGGTCAGTCACAGGGAGCAACTGCTCAGACTTCAGAGAATCACAGAATGGTTTGGCGTGGAAGTAACTTTAAAGATCATTTAGTTCCAACCCTCCCTGCCAGGTTGCTCAAAGCTCCATCCAACCTGGCCTTCAACATTTCCAGGGAAGGAGATGTCACAGCTTCTCTGCGCGACTTCTTCTAATCCACTTGCTCCCAGAGTCACACACCTGAATTGCTTGGCAGCTCCTGCTACTCAAGACCCACAGACTGGTTATAGACTTGAATGAGTCCACGCATTGTGACCTCATATTCATCATAGAATCATAGAACAATTCAGGCTGGAAAAGACTCTTGGGATCATCGAGTCCAACCATTGACCCTACACTACAAGTTCACCCCTAAACCATATCCCCCAACACCACATCTAGACGACACTTGAACCCATCCAGGGATGGCGACTCAACCCCCTCCCTAGGCAGTCTGTTCCAGGGTTTGGCCCCTTTTTCCGTGAAAAATTTCTTCCTAATGTCCAGCCTAAACCTGCCCTGTTGCAACTTGCAACCATTCCCCCTGGTTCTGTCCCTAATTCCCTGTGAGAAGAGACCAGCACCAACCTCTCCACAATGTCCTTTCAAGTAGCTGTAGAGCATGATGAGATCCCCCCTCAGCCTCCTCTTGGTCAAACTGAACAGACCCAGCTCCCTCAATCGCTCCTCACAAGGTCTGTTCTCCAGGCCCTTCACCAGCTTTGTTGCCCTCCTCTGCACTTGCTCCAACACCTCGAGGTTTCTCTTACACTGAGGTGACCAAAACTGAACACAACACTCAAGGTGCGGCCTCACCAGTGCTGAGCACAGAGGGACAATCACTTCCCTTCTTCTGCTGGTCACAACATTTCTAATACAAGCCAGGATGCCGTTGGCCTTCTTGGCCACCTGGGCACACCGCTGGCTCATATTCAGCACTGTTTACACCAGGTACTCACCAAGCCCTGCAAGCTGTGAAGAAAGTGAAGATGGGGGCGCTGAGTTGCCAACCATCGGGCTCACTACAGCTGGAGAGCCAGGACCCAGATCTATTAAGTTATCTTCTGTCACCTCATTCAGTACCTGGCGGGACACAAGAGACACAGCGAGTTACGCACACCAGAGATTTCTTCTTACAGGATGACATTAAACACCAAAAAATAATGGGTGCTTCCTAAAAAAATTCCTCTTGCATGCTGCCAAATGGACCAGTCTCTTGGATACTACAGGGATGAGTGCAGAGTAAAAAGGGTCAGCCACCAAAAAAAACCCTCAGTTTGCTCCGCACAGCAAGAAATTCTCTTGGAGGTCATCTACACCTCTTCAAATTTAGCTAACGTGTCTGTGTTTTCCATCTCTTTTAGCACCAGAGCAACATGAGATCCAAGTCAAACTGAATTTGCTACCTTCTTCCACACCAGGTATAAAGTGTTTTCAGAAACAAAACTACTTTGTTGTGATTGAAGTTACAATGCAGAGCCTGTGCTGAACTTTGCGTCGCAGTGCAGTGGCAACCAAACAGGCAAAGTAAGAAGAGGAAATGGTTAGAAGGATGCAGGACAAAAAATGTAACAGCACTACATACGAATTTGTCATGAACTCAGATCTTGAACACTATAAACCAACTATAAAGTAATTTTAACTGAAAGAATAATTAGAGCTATAACTCTTCAGCTTGGAAAGGGGCTGCTGAAAAAGGAGATGAGAAAGGTTCCTAAAATCATGAGTGGCATGAAGAAAATTAATCTGAACGGTGGTAATGTAAGACACAGTGAAGAAGAATGGGGTGGAGCAAATAAAAATCATTAAATGACTTGATCAAATGTAAAAAAAATATTTATTTTATATAAGTACCCACACAAATATGTAAAAATGTGCAGTGACATTGTAGAACTCGCTACTTAGGTACGTCATTAATGCCTGAAGTCCACGTGGACTCAAAAACAATCAGAAAAATTAACAGAGGAAACAAAAAACATCAAGGATTGCAAACACGGAGATGTTTTGGTGAAGTGAGCTAAAAGCTGTCACTTGTAGTTTGCCACATTCTTACGTCCTTTTCCTGGTATCCAGCATTAGCTACCACAAGCAGGCCACAGGGCTGGCTAGGTAAAAAATCTGATACTAGTGATATTAGTAGGCCTAAGCATGGTGTAACTGCTGGTATAATAACTGGAGTTGGGTACTTACTCCATTGCTGGCGTTTTGTGTTGAACGTCCTGATCTGTATCGTTCAAATCTGTTTAGGAAAAAACCCAATAAACCAAGATGGACTATCAAAGCCACCAACGAGCAACGGAAAACACAAGTTTATAATAAAGCCATGACACACCCGCTAGGGAATTTAGTTTTTGTTGGTTCAAGGGGGAACCCTGAAAGCTTTGACCCCGCGCCAGGACAAAGGAAGAATAGCTGCAGAAGTTGCATTCTTGGCAATTGTGGATATTAAGTGGACTAATCTGATCTCGCAGCACACGCGTGCCTGAAAAACACTACAGGATTTTTCTTCCATTTTTTTGTTGTGTGAGTTTTTTTCCTCATTAAGTGTTTTGTGATAGACTGCTCTGTTAGCCAAGGGACAGGAGGAACTGCCGCAAGATTAACGCTCCCAGCTAAGTAAGCTGAGCGCGGCAGCAAGTCTTACTCCCACTTAACAGCTCCCTCTTGCTGCAATCCATGTAAATTAGGAGCCATATGTACGCATGCCCAGAAACGACGATTACCAGATGCATTTCTTCAAACATTCTGGGTCAGCTCAAAGATCGTCAGAGCCTGTGTTCAGATAGGTCGGTGCTTTCCAAGAGTGATAAGTAATGACCTTGGATAAAAGTCTTCATACTTCTCAGGGGAAGAAGTCTGACCAGTCAAGATTTGGTCTTTTCTCCTTCCCCAACCAGCCGTGCATCTGGCGTTGCAAACCTAAACCCGGCTTTCATGAACTGAAAAAAGCAGGGACAACTACCTCCTCCCAAAGCCTGTCCGAGGCCAGTCGGATCTCCCTCCTTACCAGGAAAGCGCTGTGATCTCTCTGAGGTTAGAACTTGTCCTCATTTAAAAAGTTTCACATGTAATCTCTCTTTTCAGAAAAAAACCAAAATATTCTTATAATCCTGTGGGTTTTCTCCCAGATGGACAAAACGCAACAGGGAATCTCAAGCAAACTAAGATGTTTTCTTAATGTAACAGAGGAAAACGCAGACCTAAAAGGCAGCAAAAACAAATTCAGGCCCAAAACTTCAATTTTAGGAAGGAAACTGTGGGTGTTTAACTATTACTGGAAATTCAGCTCCCTTAGCTGGAAACCTATGACACCTCCCACTTCGTATTTCTCACCAAAAGGCTTATGAACCACACATTTATTTACAGAATCACAGAACCACAGCGAAGGCCAGAGCTCCTGCTTGAGTCCCTGCCAGAGCTGAGGACCCGTACTAGAAACCTGCGTGATGGATGTGGAGCTTTTGGAATAGCAGAGGAGGAAACTGGAATTTATTGAAACGCTCAGATCAGCGGAGCTATTCTACCCCAAATCATTTGCTACCATCACTCAGCTCACCTTTCAGCCTATAACGACTACAAATACTTCAGCCCCAGTCAGCAAAGTTGCAGATAGAGGAAAATATTAAAAAATATTAAGGGTGCCCAGACTAAGCCTTAGTGACAGGGACACTCCGCCACTTGTAGAATCACGCTCGTGCGTGAAACACGTACCAGTTCAGATAAAAGGCCAGCATCTGTTTCAAAGTTTGCCCCGATCCTCCTCTGAACGACTAAATCAAAGACAAAATCGAGGCCACTGAGTCTTCTTTCCAGCCTTTGCCGTGACAGCACGGATTCACAGATCTGGAGTCTAATTTATTTTTAAAAGCTTGAGAAACAAAGCCCTGTGCTAAGAGCAAGGAACAAAGGGTACTCTTTAGTGCCTCACTCCCCAGGCCTGTCATTAGGAGGAAGATTAAACTTTCCCAAGAGTGCTGCATCACGTGTCCCTCCTGCAGCAGATGTGCCTGACAGCGCCTTTGTCTAACCCGTCCAAAGTCCTAAGACCCAAGTCCCACCCCTGGGGACGACTCCCACAGACTCGCTCTTGGAAACCTCAGCTCTGCGCAAGACAGGCTTTTTTCTTTTTTCTTTTTCTTTTTTTCCCCCCAGCCCTCCCCAAGATTTTAAGCGTAACTTCCAAACAAAACCCTGACACGCACCAAGATCACGCCCACCTCGTGCAGCTCCCCTTGCCCCAGAACTGGAAAGCTCAGGGATCAGAAGACAGAAAGAGCTCTCGGGAGCCTCCCTAAGCCAGGCAGCAGCACAAGCATTTGTGCAGAGCCAAGGGGAGCGAGCAGAGCTAGCGATGGTGGCTGGGCTATTTTCTGTCCCAAGTCCCTACAGCCGTACGGCACAACGGGGACTCACGGGATCAAGTCTCTGCTAGTTCAGAGAGTTTTGCCCACGGTTGCTCTGCATTTTACAGATATTCCCCTACAAAAATTCAATGGCTGGGACCAAAAAAAAAAAAAAACCAAACCCCAAAATCATAGTACTAAAGGAAACAACCAAAGCAGGAATGTTAACATAAAAGACTTCATAAAAGCTTTCTGTGGTTTCGTTGTCTGCATTTTGTTATGGTCCAGATGGCCAACTCTTGCCAAGTGACCTACTTTACACTTAAGTTAAAACCCAGAGTAAATGTAAACAGCTGACGGAAAAGGTGCCTCACCTTTCGTATCGGAGGAAGACGTTATTTAAATCATCATTCACATGCAGCAGTTCCTCTGTGACTTCTTCATTGGACACTCGTGAGATAAGCTCCACAATTCTCTGCTGCATAGCTCTACAGGTTCGGTTCAGTTCCTGGGAGGAATGCATTGTGCACACACGTTCTGATAAGCAGCTAGCAATAAGCAGATTTAGTCAAGCTCTCTTCGTAGCCAAACATATCCCCCAGCTGAGAAACACTAAGACAAGTCTATCTTTGCATGATTAAATGTCACCCAAAAGCACATCTAATCAAACATGCCCTTCAAGAGACGATGGCATAAAACCTTGAGAGCCTATTTACAATTCAACATCCTGATTCTTCTTTAACTCTGAGCACTTCAGAAAATAAATATCTGTATTTCAGTGATCTGGTTTAAGATTAGAACATGTTAATACAACAGCTTTCCAGAAGAGAGCTTTCAAGGAAAATTCAATCTGCTCTTTTTGGCAATATCATCCTTAGAAACGAAAAGATGCAAAGAGGGGAACAGGTAGGAAAAAACAGTTCACTGGGGCTACAACAAGTAGCCAAGTGTGTGCTAGGAAGAGAAGTGTTGAGGACACAGACCTGACCAACTACTGAGGACACAAGGATGAAGATAAAACAAGGAGCAGAAGATGGTCACTCCACACGTACTCCAGTACTGAAACCTTCCCTTCAACCAAGCAAGTCCACAGACAAGAGGCTGCAAAAAGGCAGTGGGGACTTTCTGAAGAAAATTTCCAAGTATATAGAGTAAGGGCATTTATTTTGGAAGTCTCATGCCAAGAAATATAGATCTGAGTTTGCCTAAACCAGGACTCCTCATGCTGCCAGGACGTCTCTTCCATCACCAATTACTTAGCAGAATTCTTTACTCCTGAAGGGCCTCAAGACCAAAGGTCAAAACCGATCCGTTGAGGAAGAACTACAAGAAGAAACGTGACAAATGGCACGGCGCCGCTGATTAGGCCCACGGTTTTACTTCAATAAGCACTGACATTTCAACTAAAGCATGTCCCTCTGTCATCTTCTACCTCGCCCTCCCCAGCTCCACTTCACAGCAAAAATTCCGCACTAAACAAGGATGACTTGTTGGTACACAACCTTCAGGATGAAAGCAAAAATATGTTTGTTTTCCTTGCTTGGTCTGACATCCTAAGCTCTGGATAAATTTCACCTAGTGCAATCCAGCTGCCTTAACAGCTTGAGGAATGTGTTCTCCAATGTCAGTTTTGATCCCATCACTTTCGAAGCAGATTGTGACATTTCAGAGGTTTGTTTGCTGCCTTTCCGAGAGGGCTGACAGTACCTATCTATTCTGCTCAGAGCTGGCTCTCTAGCAAGCTGTTTACATTCGATTGTTGGAGAAAATGTCAGGAATTATTTAAGGAGGAGGGCTATATAAACCTCAAAGAGAGGACTCCTTGCATGCAGCACCCGGCTCATGGCTTTCAAAAGACTAACCATCCTTTGTGATCAAAAAGGGGTTCTCCCCAGCTCTGTGATTCAGATTTAGGATGCATCAGTCAAAGAAGGGAACCAGTTGGGAGAAAGAATTGTTGCTGTCACTCCATGATCAAGTTCTTTCACCTTAAAGCTACGCTGTAAGCTTACGCTGTCAAGACGTTGGCAGTTGTCTCCGAACGTAAGGAAACTGTTCTACGCTGGTTTGCTCTGCTGTGGTTTCCTGGAAGCTTCTTTTGTTCCAAGCAGTCCGACCCAAATGGGCAGGAACTGAAAGGGTCTTTATTGCAAAACCTCTCATCAGCTGCCACGATGGCTCCGAAACAAACACAAAACACCGCTGCATGGGAGAGACCAATTGCTGGATGGATTTCAAACTCCGATGTATCACAGAGAGCAATTCTCTGCCTTCCTCCAAATGTGCTGCTGCGGGAGCCCATCCTCCCTGCTGGAGGATCAACACAGAAGCCTATTTCTGAAGCTACGGAAAGGCAAATACCACGTTAAGGGCAGCAGCTGGAACGCTAGATCACAGCATTCCTCCTCTGTGTTGTATGATGAACTGTGACTTTCCTTAGCCAAAAGGCCCCTCTGCTACCACTGGCCTAGAGAAACAGGTATGTGAGCTCAGCTTACACCGTTTTCCCTCTTGCAATGACAAATGCTGCACAGGATTGAGACTTTCCAGCAAAGAAATCCCTTCTGATTACCCAGTCTAACGCTCCAGACGGCATACAACTTTGCCTGAGCGCCTGCCTTAAGACACTGCCTTCAGGAGAAGCTACAGTACAACTTCTGGAAAGGCAGTTAGCTCAGATATAAGATTTCAAGTGGCAGAGAGTCCATAGACCCTGGGCAATATTTAGTTCAGCTGGAAACATGGAGTGTTCTTTTCCCTGCATAGCATGTTTTGACACAGCACAAGTGAGGATGGAGGATGTGAGAGAAGCAGAAATGCTCAAGGCTTGCAGAGCCTATGGCAGTTCTAAGCTGCTCTGTAGTAAAGGAGACCTTATACCCAACATTGAGAAAAATTTCTAGCTACATAGAGAAGAAAGCACTGGAACAAGTTTCAAGGGAAGTTAGGAAATCCTTGTCACTGGAAGCTCTAACAAATGAAGAACACTGAGTGATGAGACCAGCCAGGGTCAAGCACAGCCAGCATTCACTATGTCCATCTAGCAAACCAAGGCAGAGAAGTGAACTACAACAAAAAACACATCCTCCAGAGAAACTAGAAACCAGAAAGCATCAGTGTCATATTTGCTAGGAAACTGTTACCTGGAGTAACTCAAGGTCTGAGGAATCCTCTTGTCCAGGTACCATTTCTGTCAGCATTTCAGACATCACTTTTGTGTTCCCACGAACAATATCCAGTTCACTGCGCAGCCGGGCAATCTAAATTGGGGTAAAAAAAACCAGTAAAATTTCAAGAACTGACTTTGTGATACCACTGGTTCTTTCTGACTTGATATCTGAGGCTCCAGACATTCTAGCAGAGAAAGGAAAAAAAAAGTAAAGATAAAAAGTTTACCCAGGAGAGAATTTTACAAAAGCAACAGAGAAAGAAAAGAACTTTGCAGAACCACTCGCTATCATCACAAACCCAGATGTGCTATGCTTGTGTGGAAGGGAAACAGCAGCTAAAACCAGACCTCAGCTGCAGCACACCTTGCGTGCCTCATTCATGTGTGGGGAGCAGGATCTTTGGCTCCGAAGTCATTATTTTTGCAGAGAGAGAAGATGATCTTCCATCGGGGCATTTGCAAGGGTCTTATGGATACGGAGTTAACTCCCTGTTGGAATTCCTCCATCTACAAGACACTCTGTGCCTTTAAAGGAGTGGGGCTGATGACAAGGACTGCGAACCTACCACCCAACCACTGAGCTGACCGCGTGTCGGGCTGTGAGGTTGCGTAACCGCTGCCATTAGGAAGCCACGTGTACAAAACAGAAGCCTGGATTTTACAGTCGTAACAGGAGGAAAAATTACTAAGTAAGACCTAGGAGGCACTTAAACTCCAAAGAGTTGAAAAGAAAGTTCCCCTGCAAATTGGTTTCTAATTTCATGCGCTGAAAGAGTCTCCCTCAGAAGAATCATCCTCCCAATACCTGTTCGGAATTAGCAGTGATGGGACCAGTCACATTCAGAGCTGGGGCCTGAGGAGCAGAATACGCCGTTGGAGAAGAGGAAGAGTAAGAACTGGTGCTCATCCTCTGCTGAGACTGTGAATTGTGCATATTTGCTGCAGGATCAACTTCGGGAACGCTCTGCCATATCAGAAAGACAGAAGTTCAAAAGCTGAGTCGTGGACGCGCTTGCTTTGTCAGCAACCTCAGGCCAAGTATGCTCAAATATAGAACATAATTGCACCTTGTGGAAAAGGTCAGTGGAGTTACAAGAAGAAGCTGGCAGGCGAGCCCATAAATGGAACAAAAATGCGTGCCCGTATCTTTCGACCCAACCCACGTGCATTTAAGTCAATTTACCTTTACAAGAAAAGTGAGAAACAAAACAAAAACAAGAGGCAAAGGTAATAAATGATTTTAAGCTAAGAATTAAGCTGCAAAAAGTGATGTGATACACAGATACTGCATTTAATTAATCTTGACACAAGAATTGTAATCTTTCAGTCCTTGATCACTTACAGTTCCCACTTCAAAGATTCATTACATTCAGTTTCAGAGTGAATAATCAGAACACCTGTGATCATTAAGTTACTCCCTTGCAGCAGTTCTGTCAGCTTTCGAGACCTAACACTTCAGAGGTGTAAGGATTTTACATTACAATGAGCTCTGTGAGAGATTCAGACGCTGTACACCTTTAAAAACACAACCAGGCCTTGGTTCTGGGTTATCACCAACAGGAACAACCACACTTTTGGGCAGAAGAAGTAAATCTCAATCGTACACCTGCTGGACTTTCCCTGAGCAAATCAGTTGCATTTGTCTGGTGGTTCTGTGGTACAAGACAAGTGTACAAATCTCCTCCAAACTCTCTTCTCAGATTGATGTTTGACTCGAGGGAGGAGATCCCATTAGCTTACCAGCCTGTCAAACACAGCTGCATTACGCTTCTCCTACGTGCCCTTTCACTATTAAAAAAAAAATCCTTCCCGGAGTGAGAAAATGAGACAATTTCAGAGAAACAGGAAGGGAAAGAAGAGTAGTTATCCAACTCTTTAGGGAAAATAGCCCTGGAATTGCAATGCTGCAGCTTACCCTCTGTGGTGTGTGTATTGGAGACAGAGCATCGAGATCTGCCATGGGAAACTCTATGCCTTTCCTCTTGAGTTCTTCATAAATATGCACTACTCCAGTTAAATCAGGGCTACTTCGAAAGGCGTCGGCCCAAGCCTGGAAGACATGAGGGGATTATCCATAAACCTTTCAAATGAAGTTCCAGCTCCACCCTGACCACAGGTATCGGCTATAAAAGCTTTCGAGTATTTCACCTTCAAAGGGTCGCTGCAATCATTAGACCCGGTCTAAAGGATCCTTTAAATGTTATCAAGACAGTCACATACACATTTTGTTCAAATATAAAATAGACAGGAACCCAGCATACAAGTAGCTATGTCTAGCCCCTGACACCATCAAAATCTGTAAATGCAGATGAAAGCCTCTGCCGATCTCTACTTCGCAGCGACTGCATGCTGATCCTTTCTTGCACATTCTATGGCCAATGACCCAGCAGAAAAAAGTCTGTGAAAGATTAAATTGATCTAAGCAAAATTCATAAAGTCACACAGCTATCTCAGGCCATCCCAATTTACTTTGTAAAACATCCTCATTTGCTACCGATGAAAAAAACCCAGCTGTCGAGTTGTCTTCAGTATTTTATTTGGACCAAACAGAAATTAAAAAAAGTAGTTTCTGAGGTTCTCATACTGTGAAACATGCAGTCCCATGAGCAGCAGAACTAATGAAGCTCTTATAGAGCATATCCAACACCCTGGTGTGTCAGGAAGAATAAGCTTAAAGGGAGAATGTCCCACAGCCAGAACACTCAAAATACCTCTCCCGCACGAATTCTCTGGTGCCTAAAAAAACTTCAATTCACATTCAAGCTTTTTCTTCAGTGGGAGTACTAAGTGTTTCTCTCCGCTAGCCAGCCTCCTGTACGAAGCTGCGAGGAGTATAATATCTTGAAAGCCTCTACCCCCTTTCACTTTTGTTGGGAATTGGCCAAGTATTAAAAAATTAGAGGAAGGAAAAATTGAAATATTATGACTCATTTAAAAATGAAGCGTTCCACAAACCCCCACATATGTGAGGGTAGAGTATCAGCGTGCTGGATCCAGAACTACTGCGAGACATGTGTGTGGGCTCTGAACTTAATTCATTTAGTCATCACTTTTACACTAGCTCTTTGACTATTTTTACTTTAAAGGCTGTTTTTAAAAACTTTTTTTTTTATCCGAGAGGAGAGAAATCTAAAACAGCAAAGCAAGACAAGAATTAATATTAATATTTAACTTAAATTCCTACTCTATTCAATTCCGAGAAAGAGCATTTCCTACCCTACGTGCCGGGGAGATAATTTCATTATCAGTTGTAAGCCAACAATTCTGGGTTTGCTCTTCTGCTTTTTTAAAAGTCAATTAACCGTACCCGCTGTTCTGATGCAGTGCAAGCCCGAACAGCCCTATTCGAGCCAGAGAAAACAGCTCTGACTGCAAAGAGCAGTTCTGTTTCCTTGGAACTGACCTTCCAAACCACCCCGAACTCTGACGGACGTACTGACTGTACAAGTAACTCTATCCTCGCACTTTCTCTGCATTTTCAGTTTACATAAGGCGTCATCTGAACGATGCTTCTACACAACGGTGTTCCCCACTTCAACCCTACTCGCAAGTCCGAGTGCAAGATGTTAGGCAAGGGGTGCTCTAGTCAGTAATCACTCAGAAGAAACTTTGAGGCCCCCAACTTTTAATGAGGACACACGAATGCATCCCGTTCCACTGGAAAATTTTATTGTAGGCACTAAGGACAGCAAACTCACTTCATCTGCCCTATACTTTTGTAATACATTCTCTCTTCTGCAAGTCTCTTTCCTGGAGAAAGGAGACACTTCCATTTGTATTCTTCTTCGCCTGAGCTGGGGGCATTATCTACCCCAGTGTGTCCCTCGGAGGTCACAAGCAGGACTGGGCACTATTGTCCTAAGTGCTCTCTACACACGTTGTAAGACAATCCTTGCCCCAGACAGCTCACAATTCAACTAGGCAACGGTAATATTAGCTCTGCTTTACAGATAAGGAGCTACACACAGAGCTTCGGAGACTTGCCCATTGTCCCAGCAAGTGTACGCCAGAGGGGAGACTGAATTCAGATCTTCTCAGACTTTGGGCCAGACTATCAAACATAGATACTTAAAGATGCTGCTGTACAAATCCTACTTTGCACCTTGGTGTGCCCAAACAAGTTAATTCAATACCATTGCAAATCCATCCCCCAAATCGGTGACCGTCCCAAAGCAATTTTTCCAGTGTCAGACGTGCACCCTCAAAAAATTTTGCCGTGCCACTAAAAGTCTTCCCACGCTTCATGTTTGATGACAGGGCTCAGCTACGGGGCGGTGAGGTGGTATGAACTCTCAGGTGAAACGCAGGTTCCTACCAGAGGCACAGCAGTAAGGAGTATTTTCAAGGCCTTTTAGCAAGGTGAAGAAGGGAGGATAAGCAGTGTGTTAACACACGCTAAAACATCATCTCAGTGCAACACACGTCACAGCAGTCAAGCCTCTAGATAAGAAACTGGGTGGCAGCTTCATCCACCCTTGCTATGGAAAGGCCCAGAAGTACAAGAGCTGTATGGCTGAAGACATATCCTGTTTGTAGAGCTTTTTCCCATGCTTCTCACTGGTATTAATCCTCTCATTCTGTTCTTATTAATTCCCTGATACCAAATTGTAAAAAGCCTACAGAAAGGGATAAATGCGGCGTTAGTGGAGCAGAGCTGAGAAGAGATCAGTCCCCTGGAATGGAGTTAACTCCAAGCACAGGGAGTTGTGAAGAGCAGAATCTAAGCTGAGCGAAGTGGTCCTGACGAACGGGCTATTTTGGGAGCGGGTGTCCACAGGGCACTTGAGATGAGTGACTGCAGTCACTCTTCCAAACTTGTCAGGCAATCTGGAAAACAAAGTCCCTACCACCCCCAGTTAACAGAACCCACCCACAGGCAACTTTCGTAATTCTCAGGCTTTTCATACCGAAAAGCATTTAGTACCCAGAGCGAGGCTTTTAGCTCTACTGCACTAAGCCTGCTCCGATAAAGCTCTGTTTAATACACTGAGGCAACGACTGCGGCTTTCTGGTTTTGTTACAAACACTTCCATCTCGGTTGCCTCGATGACTGGGAATCCACTTAACCAGGACCCAGCGGAACCGACCCTCTCTAAAACGCCGTAGCAGAGCAAACAGTACGGACACACACCCACAGCTTCTCTTTTTGGGTCAGTATTTAACCTCATCTCCTGGTCACTGCATGCAGCGGCTCTCGCACCAAAGCAGGCAGACCTCCAAGGGCTCAGTCAGATGCACAAGAATTGCTTTTAATAATTTCTTTACTTTTGTGCTATGGAGATCAGAGACCAGAAATAAAGGGACCCCAGAGACCCCGCTGCAGTGCCCACCTGAGTCCCCAACCCAGCCTATTTCTGCTTGGAAATCATTCCTTTCCATTTACATTCTCTAACGATGTCCTATCTGTATCCAAATAACAAATAAGCCAGCAAAAAGCCAACCGCGTGCTTTGCCACAAAACCAAAAGTCTATCTGAAAAGCTCCGTTGCACGTTTGTAAATACCTTCCCAGAAGAAACGCTGCGGCAGGTTTATATCATTTTAAATACGTGGGGTCTTTCAGTCTCTGGTGTACGCAATAGCCCGTAGGAGCTTAGTGATAAAGCTTCCCATAATTGTCAGATTTCCTCCAGGCAGGCACCAATGCTTCCTCATGTGTTGCTAATGGTTTGTGGAATTAACGTGGCTGTTTATTGTTATGCTACACAGAAGGAGAAGTGGCAGACAGGCCTGAAGTCCCCCACTGCAGGCAAGGATCTGACAATGCACTTTTACTGCACAATAACCAGAGAAAAGACACCGAAACCATTTTAACTCCTATATGGTCATTTACTTTTCTATAATCATGGTGAAAAGGAATTCAGAATGCTTTCTAATGGAGGGAAACAGCTCCATTTTACAGTCAGGGAAACAGGCACAGAAAGGTTCTGCAGCTCACAGAAATTTCTTGACCTCTGATGACAAGCCTGTCACAGAAACAGGTCTCCAGCTTCTAGGAGTGACTGTTAAATTCCAAAGCCATGTCTTGCTCTTTTATTAAGTCCCCTTGTTTTAGAGTAGAGTGGTGCCTCTCTAACCAGAAGCCAGACATTTCTCCCTGGATAAAATATCTATGCATGTGCATGTCTGCTCTTCCCTGCCAATCTGGATATATTGTTTGTTTTTACATACGAGTAACTTGCCACATTTTTAATGATGACAGCATGTTCAGCGACGCGTAGCGCTGAAGCAGACAGTCCTTATTTCAGGCAGCGACATATGGAAGCAGAGACAAGCTGTGTACCTGAATCAGCGCTAGTACTTTATCCTGTACAATAGTGGGGGGATTATTCTTGGGCGAGATGATTTTCACCAGAACGCCATCGATGAAGTCGCGGTTTGCCACTAAGACGTGAAAGCGATGGCCACAGTTCTTCACACAGGTCTCCAACACCTACACACACACAAAAAAAAAAAAGCCATTCATTGCTAGAGCAAAGCTTGATCAGACACACAGCACCCGTGTGGTTCATTTCTGTTTGGTTTTTCTTTTAATTTATTTTTAAAATTCTAATGGGAGGGATAGAAAAGCGAGGAGAAATTACACTTACACTGTTAATTCTTCTTTTCTTCTCCAATTTTACAAAAAAGCTTCCTGTCTACACACACATTTAGACATACCTCACCCACCATTAGGGTTAAAGCACTTTTGTCATCTACCTTTGCCTGTTTCCAAGGTGAAGAAATCCAAAGTTTCCTCCTCGTTACAGCTGTGGCACTCCCTCATTTTCTATGTGCCTGGAACACAGCTGGACCTGGTCGCTCTGAGCTATAAGCCATGTTTTAGGGTTGGGAATTCAGGTGAATGATCTTCACTCATTCAAAACACTCCCTTGTGAATGCACTGACAGGTTATACTTTGACATATTTTCCCCCTGCAACCTAGCTAGAGGCACCTTCCACTTGCCATTCAACTGCCACGGAAGAACAGCTGTTGATTTTTCTCTGAAGAACATGATTAGCATGGAGATAAATCCAACGCGTCACTTCTCCTTACAGCCATCCCTAATAACCGCTGCGACTCTGTATCTGAGGAGTCTGTAATTACTCTCCTACTTCAGCTACTTTCATCAGCCGTGATGACACGGCCTTGTTCCTGATGAATTTCGCTCTTTGCTGCACAATGGATAATCTCGTGGTTTGGTCGCCGGTAATCTGTCAAAATGACAATCCAGGATAGGAAATGGCAAGAAGACAGAAAGTACAGTCACGCCTCGTCAGGGAGACGCAACGAGAGCCGTGGGAAAGAATCATACAGATCACCTACCCACAGCAGGAGAACTCGATCTAGTCACCACTGCTCATTCGTCAGGCCGCTGCGGCGCGGAGCCTGCCCGGCACCGCGCGCTCGGGAGCGCCGCGTTACCCAGAAAAGCCCCAGCTAATGTCATCAGTAGGAAAGGTCACCGGCAAATTATCTCACACCTTAGCAGGGCTGCCTAAATGCATGGAATACAATTGATGCTCTACTGAGTGAAATTAGATCAGCATAAATTAACGCGAGGCTCCTACAGAGATCCACTCACAAAGGAAATCGCGCATCAGCTACTCATGAAGCTGAAAATACAGCAAGTTCATCATCCTCACTTGCAGATCTGCCCGCAGCTGTTGCCTTGGAGTGGGGACACCGTTGGACACAGGGAGATGAGAATAAAAGGGAAAGCCCCAAAGGGTACACAAATCCATTTGGGCTACTTTAACTTTCCTCAGTCAGTACTTGGAATGAATAAGAGCCCAGGAAAAAAAGGAGAAGTCAACTGAGTCAGAAAAACACTATGCAAAGCTTCCAGCAACTCTCCTCGAGGAAGCGAGGAGGCAATTGGAGAGGAGAAAAGGGCAGAGTGGTAGCTGTTAAAGTAAATAGTGTGTACGTTCAGGAGAGTGCCAAGAAAAGGAAAATGACAAAAGACAAGAGCTCTGCCCTTTCGAGGCATTCCAGCCTGCCCCCACTCACCGTCAGCGCCAGCATGACCTCTCTGTAATTTTTGTTTCCATTCAGCCTCTTCTTCAGCGCTCGAATGGCATCCTTTGGGCTGGAGGAGAAACACATCGTTTTTAAAAGACAGCTCAGCCAAGCTTTTTGCATGCCAGATACTGTGGGAAAAGGAATCCTTTACTGTTTTCAGCTGGATAGAGTGTATTAACTTCAGATTACGTGAAACTACAGCCAAACGAAGGTCGTGTAGAATTACGTGAGGAGACAAGATATCACAGCGGTAAGTCAAGACCAGAGCAATGCCCAAGGCCTCCAAAAAGGCAGGATGTTGATCAAAGCCTGCCAGCTACCCAGCAAAAGGCCCAGGGCATAAGGCCAGTGACCAGCAAGCAGCACAGCTTTTCTGATGCCGAAGGAGACGTATCAGAGCAGCTTTCTATTCAAATGGCTGTAATTAATAGCACTGTGGCACCGCAAAGAGACACACCTGCTGAAAACAAGAACCCCAGGAGTACAAACTCAGTACCCAATCCAACAATACGTTTTTCATGCCAGCCCTCCCAAGCAGCGACCGAGCACAGAACACGTTGCACCACGCAGGAGTTTTCTGAAACGTCTAAGGAGCAGGAAAAGGAAGCAACTAGCACACAAACTGCACTCAAACTATGAGCGTCTGCCTCCAGACTCACTGCGCCTCCTCGCACGCTGAGTACGACTGGATGAAGATTGCGTGCACGAATCTTTCAAAGTTTGCTGAAATAGCACGTACCCTTCTTCTGTCTCGTTGATAATGTCGCAGATCTCCATGTTGAGCGTCCAGTCTTCGCTCTGCAGAGAGCCATCTGTGGCCTTTTCTGTAAGGGAAAAGAAAAATAGATCTTTTCATATCTTCCTGATTAGGTCCTTCAATCCATCTTCAGGTACTCTGAGCTGAAGCTATCCAGAAAGACAAAAAAATAAAGAAGTCCCTGCTGTCTGTAAGCAATGTCAAGCCTTCCCTCCTGGTTTTAGGGATCAGAGTAGAGGTTTCCAGACAGAATCAATTATCTCTCAAGCTTATTACCTTCAGCCCACATAGATGGGCTGTTCTTCAGACTTCTGAATTCCTGGGAGAGCAGGGAAATGTCAGCTAATTCCAATTTAAACTTCTCCGATGCTGTATTGTTAGCAAGTTATGAGGTAGGAACATCTCCCTCGAATCAACACAACCTCCTTGAGGTATTATCTAGTAACCTCCACATGAATGGAGGGAGGAAAGATAGCAACTTGGAGACACAATTCCAGGGTGAAAAGTCCAAAATTTCAGCGTGAAAAGAACTACCACTATGTGAAAACATTCCAGACACAACAGTTCAGGTCATGATGTCATTCATGGGGACCCCTTTTTGCCCAGAACCCTTTTATTCCCATCCCTCAATATCTGATTGCCCAGGGGCTGTTCCCCTCTGTCCCCAATCTCCTCTCCGTGCTGGGGTTCCGTGCACACCCCCAAGCACTATCTGCCTTCCTCCTGACTCCCAGATGCTCCCTCACTATTTGTATGGCAGGTAAATCGCTCCGGCATGGCAATAAATCCTACGGGAAGGATGACCTGCAGCACTGGGACAGTGGCAGATGCCAACCGTTGGCAGTTTAATTTACAGACGTCTGCAGAAGTAGCATAACCATAGCTTCAAGTAATCAGTTGAACTATTTCTTCCTTGGGATTTCCTCCTAAATCAATAGAGATCTGTCTAGTGGTGCCTAGAACATCCCCTGAATTTTTCACACTTCTCACTTGCAGCATTCAAAGCCTATCTGCGTGACACTACCCACATCCAGAAAGGCTATCGAGTTGAACATAAAGCCACAGAGACCTAAAAAGGGGATCTTCAAGCCAGTGACCTTTGCAAAATTAGCCCAGGTTTTTCTACATATCCCTGGCATCCGGCGTTGAAAGGCAAAGAGGGTGAGCAAAAGCATTTTTCAAATGTAAAATGCACCTAGGAAAAAACCAACTTCTAAACATTTTAAAGCGGAAACAACAACAACATCTTCTCTAACTATCCTTCTGTCTTTTATATCTGACCTCGATCTGTCCCCCAGAACAAGGCAGGTGCTGTTTGCGAATGCCAGGCTCCAAGGACTTCACACACCCCTTTTTCTGTTTACCAACAGTGTTTTTCCCCCTTAGCATTTCCATCGTTGTGACCGAGGATATATATGCCCTTAGGCCATAATTATGGGATTTTATTTTGAGAAAGACTGTGTGTTTGGGTAATTCAAGGTTCAGTGACTTATCTGCACCAAAACGGTGGCTAAAGCAGCTCCACTAAGGACAGTAATTGCAGAGACAAACCGGACAGCTATGCAAAATGCAACCGGGGAATGCTGAAAAGAAACTCTCTGTCTCAGGAATGGAGCCAACACCATGGAAAAGGAGACCACAGAACAGGAGAACATCCTTTGGGGGCCTCACTTCCCATTCGGAAGGCGTGGAGATCGCTGCCCAAGGGAGGAAACCCACCGGGGAGAAACCGGCGGCTGCAGAACTCCCAGCTGAGCCGTCTTCGCCCCTGGGTCTTCTTCCAGATGTTCAGTGAACTGGACAGGTTATTGAGTACTTTTAATTTACTGCATTTAGGCTCTGTTAGGCAGGGATTCTCTTAAGGAAGAGCACAGGCAGAGCTGTTTATTTTTTTGGGAGACACCATCTTTGTGCAAATCTCCTTTTAACAACCATTTTTTTAGCTCCATTTTGTTCTTATACTGTACATAAGGCTTTACTGCTATAGGATGCGATCAGCCTTCACCTCCATATCGTCCTTGCTGCTTAGATAAACATTTTATTTAACTTTACAGAAAAATAATTTTATTTAACTTTACAGAAAAATATTCAGAGATACAAAACAAATCACTACATCTGCTTTGCTGGAGAAGGTGATCTCCAAAGCTGCAAAGGATTTATAAGCCCAGTGCTGCAAAATGAGAGATTACGCCTTAAATAGAGGGTATTCCGTAATCTTGGTGTATGATTTGTTTTCTTAATCTAAAACTATATTAAGAAAATTTGTGTCCTTGACAGCACTTGGCATCAGGCAGCGACTTCGCAATATTCGTACTCTCCGGTTCTGCCAGCCCTTTTTATAAATGCTTGTGGAAAGTGCTGATCCCGCACAAAGTTGTGCTAGCAGCTCATTCATTCATTGGTCTTGTAAGACCCGTTTAGTTATGGTTCATTTTGACAAAATGTGTATATGGCACTACTCCACAGCTAAAAACGGTGATATTTTGGAGATGGCAGTGACGAGATGCTGCTGCAGCCCTGCAGGGAAGGTGGCCCAGAACACTCCTCTGGGGTCCCCAGGAACCTCATTCCTATTTCCCTTCCGAGACACACTAAGGAAAACAAAATCCCCTTTCTCCCAGAAGGTTTGGTCACTGCCTTTTTATTTTTGCATTTCTGCTGGAGTAGAAGGTTGTCGAGAATGTGTGGGTTTAAGACATAAGAGTTGTCTTTTTGAGAATTAGTCCTTTACCCCTTGGGTAATTTTTAATTCGAATACGAGTCAGAAGCTAATTTTAGTCTCTTCTTCAGCACACAGAGCCCTTGTCATCTGGAGTCGTTTGTCCTTTGTAGGGTGTGTGACCCAGATTTGCTGCTGCAGTGCTCTCTCAACTGTTAGAAAGAAGTTAACTGACTGCAGAGAAGGCAAATGGGCTTGTGTGTGCTTTGTCTGAAGAACAGCATTACGCTGCCACGAATTGAAAGCCTGGAGAGCTCCTGCAGAACCAAAACGCAGCAGGTTGTAGTTCTGGATTTCTGGTGAAACAGCTCTGCCTGCGCTCATCCTGTAAGAGAACCCCTACCCAACGTATCCAAAAGGC
This sequence comes from Apaloderma vittatum, assembly GCF_000703405.1. Lineage (NCBI taxonomy): Eukaryota > Metazoa > Chordata > Aves > Trogoniformes > Trogonidae > Apaloderma > Apaloderma vittatum. The sequence continues at coordinate 16,604 of NW_009735990.1, read as the reverse complement.
AGCAAATTTAAAATACGCAATAACCTGCTCAGTATTTAACAGATGTTTTCGAAGCCACGCATCTCTCCAAGGCTTCTCCTCAAGCAGCCAACAGACACGACTGAAAAGATTAAACAGATTCTGGAAGCTATCACAGAACTGCAAAGGATTGCCACGCAAATCACACAAATCCCCGTTCAAAAAAATCACCAGTTCCTCTCTTTCAACCTCATTAAAAAGCATCTCAATGACACCGGTTCAAACAAGGACTCTGGAACATGACCAGAGGATTCCTGGGTGACATCAGAAATGTTAAATCAGACAAGGAAAAAGGCGACGAGGAGGAGCCCCTCCTGCCCTTCCCCTTGCTGAACTGAACGAGTTTATGGTATAGTTTAATTGCTTTAACAAACGAGCTGGCAGCTCCCAGCCCGGGTGCCAAGGGTGCCTTGCACAGCTTCTGACCCGCGAGCAGCCCCGAGCGCTGCGTTATCGCCAGCTTTGGCACCGCAGCGGGGGGCCAGGAGCTAACGTCTCACGCGGAGACGTGACACCACCAGCGAGATTATCGGAAAGTCTCTCTCTGAAACAAGATGCTATCGGTTCCCACCACGTTTCCCAAATTAAAGCCCAAATGTTCTGGGAGAAAGAAAGACAATCTGGCACTCCGCGCCTGACATGCTGCAGACCTTGGACACTGCATATGCACACGCAAGCATTAGCTTATCTCGAGTCTGCAAAGAAAAGGAGAAAAAATTGTGCTATTTTTTCATTCACACCTTCCCTCTGAGATCCAACTCCCGTGGCCGCATTTCCACACTCTGTCAAATGGCAATATCAGTACTTCCCTGCTCCCTCCGAAACCGTGCACATTTTACGGCTCTGGGATTCAGAAGGCGCTGTTCAGCAGCGTCAAGTTTTCCGTGTAAATAGTCTCAGTGCACACACATCCCCCCTCCATCCCCAGCCAAGCCTCTTCTCAAGCAACCTGCTCCAACCTGAGAGCTGTCACCACAAGGAAATCAAGTCAGAAATGCCCGTGCAACCACCTCATAATAAACAGGCAGTGCAGGGCAGGACAGGAACGCTCTTTTAAAAGCCGGGGGAAAAAAAGAATTTTACCACCCACCCTGAAACCAGCTCAGAAGTCACTTAAGAAAGAAATGCTAAGACTGGCTGTCCTTGAGAAGCTGCTCTCGCAGCCCTTTTCGGTCTGTCCTGCTTTCACTTCAAAGTTCCAGTTCAATGCTGACGACACTCTCAAAAGTTGACTTTGTTCACTCACGGATGAGACAAAGCAGAATTCCTCGCTCTTTCCTGCTTCCCCTCGCCAGCGCTTGTCTCTGACCACAATACTGACCCTGCTAATGGAGACGGTCACAAGATTTTTGTTAGGATTGCAACTGCCCAAGCTGAAGTCCATGTGCTCCTTAACTCATGTGCCACAACCACGTTTATGCAGCTGAGACAGAAAACAGACTGCTGGAAGCCCTGAGAGCAGCTACTCTAGCAGAATGACGACAGCAGGCATGACCAGGGCAAAAATCCCCCCAAAAGGTCTACCCATCAGTACCAAAAAAGTAATGTTCTTGAAATAAAAGGCAAAAGAAAAAGTTAAATGTTGCACTAGCTACAAATCACATTAAGTGAAAATGGGAGAATCGCCTTCTTTTCTGCCGGAACACCAGAATCTCCTGAACGAACAGATCTTTGTGTTCAGAGAAATCACAGTTGTCTCTCTTGAGACTTCTCCAGATGTTGCTTCAGAGACTCACGATTCATATGTTTGGGAGGAATTATGCATGAAAAATCACCTTCTGTTTATGCAAGGAGAACCAATGCACTCTGTTACAGAGATCCAGATTTCTCCCCTTCCCTCCAACAGCGTTCAGTGTTCAAGCATCATAAACCATCTTTTTTTGTTGGGTGGTTTTTTTTTTTTTTGCTTGGAAGTTCAGAGAAGATCGCAGACCTTAGATCTTTGTCTTGCCTCTTAACAGTCCACCTGCCTACCAGCTGTGCTCCGCGACTGAAATCGGCACATCAAACAGCCAAATGTCTTGTATTTCACTCCGCGTAATATCTGACAGCGAACAGAAGAAGCCACATATTAGCAGGTTTTTTACTTCCATCCTCCTGGTGCCCCTTCCTTCAGCACAGTGGAGCCCTCTCAGAAGCACTGGCTATCAGCTGGGGTCAAATGCAAAATGTTTTTATAGAATGGTCTTTCGGGGGAAAAAAGAAGAATTTTTGCAAGGCAACGCAAACCACACAAGATAGCTCACAGGGGAAGATAAGCTATTGAATGAGATGATAACATCTCTCCTCTGAGCTGTAGCGCATAGAATTTCCTTGCTTTAAAGCATCATTATGTTTTGTGACCGCAGTTGTCTCTCTCAGATTCAACAAATCATCAACGACCTGCACGGCACCGTCAGGAAGACCTGGGGAAAGACCATACAGAGGCCACGGAAACAGATTTCAGCCGTGCAAGCAACATGAAGGTAAGACTAAAGATCCTCAGCGTTCGCATGGCTGCCGAGTTCCAGACATCTCATTCGGAAGACGGACACACTAGAATGACACGGCTGGATACTTCTGGGCCTAAGAGCCTGTTCTCGCTTTGCTTTTCTAGATTTGCTTTTAGAAAGACGGTCATGGACACTTAGACATTACGGTCACCAGCAGGAGGGGGTTTTGCCCCCCTTTTATCAAAACGCTGTTGAAAAAAGAAATGTGGCTCATTCGAAATTCAAGATCAAAACTCAACTCTGAAGTGACTTACTCATAAAACCCTGCCAGTTTCTTTGTTAGAAAGCACAGCTCCAATAGCATTTTTCAATTAGCCACCTCACTGCTCCAAGTCCTTTTTCTACATTCCTTATTTCACAGTGCTCTGAAAATGCTGAGCTTCACACTTCCAAAGAAAAAGCCAGTCAGCTAGAACAAACGGGCTCAGTCTGAACTGCAAGGCATTACAGGAAAACGTGATTTGGGTTGTACTGCTGCAGCACTGGTCATCCACGTTGATTTTTTCTGTTGATTTTAGCCATACGTACGTTGGAATCCCGCGGGATGAAGTCATCCGTCCTCCACGCATTGTTTTGCCAAAGTTTCTGGTGCTGAATAAATCAATAATCATGTGATTTGGGTTGTACTGCTGCAGCACTGGTCATCCACGTTGATTTTTTCTGTTGATTTTAGCCATACGTACGTTGGAATCCCGCGGGATGAAGTCATCCGTCCTCCACGCATTGTTTTGCCAGTTTCTGGTGCTGAATAAATGAATAATCATAGTTGGTAATAACTTCAGAGTCTACATTAAACTAAAATGACAAGAGAAGCTGTGGACATGCACGTGTGCAATCATGAGGGGTGTTTAGCTCGAATGCTGTTTGAAGGCTCAGCGGTAAAGTGGGAACTGTCATTTTCTCCGATTAACTTTCAGGTTTTTGTCTGTTTGAAGCTGCTGCCCGAACGCTAAACTTCTTCAAACATACCTTCCAGATCACACTTTCCTGCCACCATGAATATGTAATATGCAATTATTGTGTCTTTTTAAAAACCACATGGTATTCACAGTTATGCTACAACATTCCTCTGATTCAGATACGCTACCGAAAAGACGTCGCCCAACATCTCCCACAAATTCAGCCTCTCAGGAGCAGGAAAGTACAACTGGTTGACTGAGCATAGCCTCGCTGCGGCTTCAGAAGCAGAGCAAGGTGACTGGATTAATACATATTAAACAAATATTAACAGCTGTACAATAAAGATTTTTCTTCCGTACTCAGATCAGAGCTTCACCTGAAAAAAAAGAAAAAAAAAAAGAAACCCAGGAATGCTTTTAACAATATCAGAGTAGGCGAGGGAGCATGTCAGCCTGACTCAGTTTATCGCGTCTTATAGGTCTTGATGCATTTGCAGGTTGTAAAACCAGGCGGACTTTCCAGCACCACGGTAACAGCCTGACAGGGTAACCCAGCCCAGGCAGTCTCTGCAGTCGGATGTTGTTCATCTCAGGCACAAATAATGGTTTAGTCATAATCCTTAAAAGCATTTGGAATCAGGATTCCAAGCAGAACGGTGTGTTTCTCTACTTTTCTTAGGAATCTTCTCACGGAAGTTCCCCCATCAGCAGAAATTGCTGGGTGCCGACAGCACGCTCCACCAATTGACGTGTGGACATCAAAACAGATGGCGGAAAGAGACTGCTGCTTCCTTAAAGAGAAAGCCCTCTGCCTTTCTATCTAGCTTTAAAAAAAAAAAAAAAAGGCAATCAGAACTTCCTCCTGTGCACTGTACGCGCATTAAAGCTAACATGTTGACCCATGTACCCTAAACAGTCCTTTCTATCTAGCTTTAAAAAAAAAAAAAAAGCAATCAGAACTTCCTCCTGTGCACTGTATGCGCATTAAAGCTAACGTGTTGACCCATGTACCCTAAACAGCCGTCCTTCAGAGCTAGGTCATACGGCAGCAGCTCCTCGCTCCG
>NW_009735990.1:0-12097 GCF_000703405.1 Apaloderma vittatum | reverse complement strand
TGCACCGCACGTTTCTTCACCTCTTTCAGCAGCGACCTTGGCCAGATTCCCATCTTGCCGTGACCCCACCGTAGCCGAGCGCGGCGCTACTTCGCGGCTGACAAACGACGACCCGCTGACGTCAGGAATCGATGCGCTAAAGCCTTCAATCAGAAACGTCAACGCGGTTTTAAAATATACGGCCCGTATTAATGGATTTTAATGGATTCGAAGGGAGATGTTTACCGTGTGATTTACTGCAGGGGAGCAACAAATCAATGTTCCTTTATGACACGTCACCTCTCATGACAGACTGTCCCCCCGTGCTGCTGTATTGGTGGAGCTGCCTCGCAAACATCTGTGATCTATTAGGAAACACTTCCAGGAGTCTAATATTATTGCGCTGCGAGTGTCCATCTTTCTTCTCTAGGTGAGAGGCACGAAAGCATCAATTAAAACCTTCCAGGCGACAAAACGTTCTCACTCAGATTTGCCTTTTTGGAATTAGACTGCCAGGACTTGTCCAGATGATTTTGTACGGGCGAATTTATCAGCACAGCGGTGTTTCTGGAGGTCACTGCGTTGGGACGGTTACCCCAACGGCCTCCTCCTTTGACCAGAGCAAGGCATTTAGTAATTTCCACAGGCAGAACTTGGATTGCAGCCTCTGATTTGCCAAAGGGGTTTGCTATTGTTTCCATTTCTCCAAGGAATTTGGATGATTGTTCCTTTAATGGGAGCTACTAATTCCTTAACTGAGCTCAGGTATCAAACCGCTGACCCTACTGGATGAGTAACGCCTGTTCACCAACATTAGAAATATAGACTCTCTTAAAAGCGGAGTCTTTGGCCCTCCTCCATCCAAAAGAAAAAAAAAAGAAAAGAAAAAAACCCAACAGACAAAGAAATCGGCAAAAGAAGCTGAAAAATAGGGGTTTATTTTCCAAACATCCCTTAGTAGGCAAGAAGCTTTTCTCACCAGAAAGACAACTCACTATAGACAACCCCAATATTCCAAAAAAAGCTCTTAATCAACTGTCTAATACATATACATGAATTTGTCCTAACGCCAAAAAACAACTGCTTAAAAAAAAAAAAAAAGAGCCGACTCTGTTCATTTTATCAGTCTTAACCTACAAATCTAAGAAGAGGCAGCTAAAGTAGGGATTTATTTCTCAATTTCTTTGTTAACGAGTGTGCCTAAAGGCCCTATTACAGCGGGTTGGTTATTTCTAAGAGTCACGCAGAACACCAGTATGACAGTTCCTTAAATAAACTCTTGCAAATTGCTTTATGAAACACTCTCCTCGAAATGCAGAAGAATACCACAGTGTGAAGCAGAGGAATGTACTGGACCGGTAAGATACTACCAGGAGGTGAGAGAGGGAGGAGGAATATTCTACACATCTGGGCGCAGTTTTTACCACCCAGACCTGCAGCTATTACAATTCCATATCCCAGACACCACTGACGGCAAGAAGGTCTCCTGATCGGCGACTCGCTGGACTCAACAGCATCCAGTAATTACAGGTGATACTGAAAAAAACCTCTTTATGAGAAGTCATGGATGATCAGCGTGTCAGTGAGCTATATTTGAAATCTATCAGCTCTTGATGGCTAATTTTGTACTACATGAGTAAAGCAAGTTCTAATAACTCACTTGGGACTTCACTCCAGTACTTACAAGCTACGTGCTTTTCATATTCATAAAACAAAACTAATTGCCTTTCATGGATGAAATGTTCTACGAATTTTTAATCCACGTCAGCTGCAAACTCTAAAAAAATCCATCCCCATATATTTAAATCTCCCCCTCCCACCCACTCGCTTGTAACACGTTGTTTGCTGCAGAAAAAAACTACACGGCAAAGATAATCCATCAGGCTCCTACATTAGTATTATTGATCTTTTTTTTTTGCAGGTTACACCTCAAGTTAATTGTCCACATTCTCACGTGCTAAAAACCAACTGAAAACATTAATTACATTTCGGGAGGGGGAAAAAAGGCAAAATCATTCCCACGAAGCAAGTAGTTACAAGAAACACGGTTACTTTTTAGCTGCAGCGCGCTACAGCAGATTTTTAAGTAAATGTTCACACACAATTTAAACGCGTTACAAAGGAAATAAAGCAAGTGGGGCAGCAGAGTGTTCCACGTGCCTGTCCCCACACCCAACTCCTGGATATCCACGACTACGAAGGTGAGAGCTGCGTCCTCCGGAAAGCCACGATTATCCCCCGCGCAGAAGCAAACTAGACGGCGAGGAGTCCGGCTTCCGAGGGCTGACAGCTCACGTTTCCTAGTGTGAAACGCTTCAGTTTGCTTTTCCATTTTGCATCCCGCTCCCCGGGATGCCAGCAGGCCCGTGCGAGAGGCAGCTCGCTCCGAGCCCATTCAAACTCTCCAGCATCTCCACGGCTTGAAGGTGGGTGCGGGGAACACACTGAGCGTTCTTGCCGCGGGGAGAGGGGCGAGCTGGCTCCCGTTCCACGAGGTACCAGGAATCCCTTTTGCCATTGAAGGGCTCCGTCGCCAGCTGCCCTGTTCCAACGAGCCAAGCTCGCTCTGCCTGCAAAAGCTTAGCGGCTAAACACTTCCAAATGAGCTTCTCAGGAAACCTGAGTGCAAATGAGGCAACAACATTAACAAGATCGATGCGTGCAATTCCTTCTCGCGCGGGCCGAGCAACGCGGATGGCTCCAATAACCCTGTTAAAAATTCCGTTCCTTTTCCACAGCCCTGTTTCTCATGTGCCGCTGCGGTAGATAAGCCTGAAACAGGCTGATAAAAAGGAAATGTAAATACCAGGAGTTTAGATCAAGTATGCAAATGCCTGTTTCTGAGACTATCATCTTAATTTTCCCTTAAGTCCCCATTCACAAACCTGTGTTACGCAGCCATACGACTTTGTAAATTCGTCAGGTCAGGGACTGCCCCAATATATTTCATGTTCCACTGCAATTGCCTATGTTACACGGTACTATTGGCGTGATAAAACTAAAATCCACTGCAGTTGCCTATATCACATGATACTACTGGTGTGGTAAAACTAAAATCAGCATAAATGTACCAGGGAACGACACTGTACTTTTGGAAAACAACTGTATTGGTCCTTGACCAATTAAAATCCTAACCAGAATACAGATTTTGAGTATGGCTTTTAAACAGTTTGGCTTCGTGACCACATGCAGCAGGGAAGCAAATCGTAGCAAACGACAAGGGCTCATCTAGAAGGTTCTTGAAAGTGGCCGAGCATGGCGGGGAAGGCAACTTTCCCAGCGTGAACGCAGAAGATCTGCTGGAATCTACAGAGAACCAGCTCTCCAGTCTCCGCCGCTAACAGGAGCACACCGCAGGAGATGTCCCAAGAAGAACAAATACGAAACTTAGCGAAGCCTTTGTGGCAGTGTCACATCCAGATGTGTTGGTGTCACCGCTCCTGCTTGGGAATCAGCACGCCTGCCCGCGACCACGGGTGGCCACATCCGTTAGCCTCTTCCATCAGCCTCTCCTGGGTCAATCAAGACTTTCTCCACTTCTCCTGGGTTTGATATTTGTGTACAGGGTGCACATCCTTCCTCTGAGCCAAGCCTAAGCAACCCGTGACAGCGTAAGGATGTCTGGTAGGAAGGAGTGCCCTTAGAGGTGCGAAGCTTGCCCGATCGAGGCTGAACCATTCCAGCTCTCTCCTCGACAGCCCGCAGAGGATTCTGCAGCCCAGCACGCAAACTCAGGTTTGCTTTAAGGGATGCGACACGTGAAATATTTCAATGAGGTCCAGCAAGACTCAAGGCCAATACCCTTTAAAGAACCTGGTTGGAAAAGGGATTTTTCATTACTCACTGGATATGCCAAGTCATTGACATAGATGGGGATTTTAAAGGCGGTTTTAATTATAGTAGGTAAAACCCACACATGATCAAGCTGCAGTGTCAGAAAACCACCAGAACTGAATGCTGACCCATTTGGGTTGTTTGCTGAACTTTAATCACTTTCCAAGTCTGACAGCTGCTCAAACTTAATTGCTCATTATGCTTGTAAATAAAAACTGATCTCACTCTCTGATTAGCCAGCCCTCTAAGAGTTGCCATAACAACTTCTTGTCTAATAAGTGATTTCAGATTTACCATTATTTGGACTAGCAGAAAATTCCACAAAGGTCTGGGATCGCTCTTTTCACTAAAACACCCTTCTAATTAAAAGAACGGAAAATCAGCAGGGCAAGGGCAGCTCCAAGATAATGAAAAAACAAGCTATTTACTACAACAGCTTAAAGGGTACCCCAAACCCAAATTTATGCCAGATCCTGCTTAACCCCTACTGTTCACCATCAATCATTTTATCATCATCCCTATATCCCATCACAACTGGGCGGAAAAATACCAGAAAGCATTCAGGTAATAATTGGTCACAACACAGAGACTGATTTCAATATTCACTCCAGATGGAACTATTCCTGTAAAGTTTGCTTATTTTCCCTCCTAACCTTAAATTAGGAGTCAATTAATCGCTTCCTTAGCACTCTAGGAACATTTTTTGGTGAACACCGAGTGAAGATTCTCTGCAGCATCATGTAAAAGAGGGAAAAGCGTTTGTATTGAGCCCAGTTGAATCCATCGCATCCACCGCAATGAGTTACAATATCATATCTCATCGCTGGATCACTTCAGTCAAAAACTTAGGTCAGACTTGACTTTTTGGCCAAGATGACTAATTAAAGCTTTACAGGTTCTGAAAAAAAACTTAATCTATATTTTAGGAAGTGTTTGGGCATCACAGTTTAAGTAAGATGCCTCTATTAAAGCATACGGACGTATTTGTTAGGCTGAGAAGACAAAGTGATTGGGAGCTATCAAACACTGCTTGCCTGGAGGCTTAGTACAGCGTAAAGAGCTTCCAAAATTTGCTGGCAAAGCTGCTGAAGCTTGCAATTTTTTGGATCTGCTCAAGGTAGCTTTTTGTGCATATAGGCAAGGAAGGATTCCCTATCCATCCAAAAAAAAAAAAAAAAAAAGAGCTGTGACTGAGACAAAATTAAAGGAAAAAAAGTCAGGAAATACCAGATTTTTAAAAGGATTTTTTTCTGCATTTTCTCAGCTATGCAAGAATTGGGAACTTTTTGTTATTTGGGTCAAACACAAAGCTAGGCACACTTCTTTCAGTAGATGTACCCCATGAAAACACAGAGGATGCAACACCTCCAAGATAACCATATCCTCAACGTTCCTGACCACATTTGGGACGTAACAAATTTTTTCTTGCCTGAAGAATAAGAAACGGCTGCTCTGCAAAGGTCTTGGGGTTCAGGCACAGTTTTACACCACCAGTCTGTGCCTTCACTTTGTGTACATTTTCTTTGATTTGGATTTGAATAAAGAATTTCTTCTCAAAGTAATCTCACCCAGGTGGCTTCCGAGGACCAGCTGGGGAACACACTGGCTTACCCTCCCAAGACTAAGCAGGCTTACAAACTAATCAAATTATTCCACAGGTTTCTTCTGAGTACCTGCTCATTTTTGAGTCTCCTAACGCTCTCCGAAACTACGCTGCAAACACTGAGCTGCCAAAAGGGTTTTTCTCAACTGAGAGATGCAGAAGCTCAGGTAAATGGTCTATATGTAGCCATGCCAGGAGTTGCCCGAACACAGACGGGGTATATACATACATGGACTTTCTTCCTTCCCCAGTCCTTGATTCCGAACTGGGTTACCACATTATCGGGCCTGCCTTATAATCCGGGCAGGTACAGAACAATTGCATTTAAATTTAGAGACACAGCTGCCAATAACAGACCGGCTGGATTTATTTGCCTCTGCCCTTCTTGAGGGGATGGTGAGAATACCGACAGATTGGGAGATCTGGCTCCGAGGTGAAGATGTGTTTACCTGTAACAAAGGACCTGCTCCTACGGGAAGAGTGATCAGGCTGTGGCAAAACATTTAGACGAGTGGGTTTTGTGCTCGAGAATCATCAATTTTCAAAGAGCCCTTTCCTACTGACAATAACTGAAGTAAATGAGCAAAGCAATCAGGGAGAGCCATCAGCAGAATGACTAAGCAAAGACACAAGATAAGGCCTGTCTACCCAAGACGAGATTTTTATACTTGGCAACAAGTTTCCTTTACATAAAAGTCTAATTCCACAGGTGGATGCAAATGAGAAAATGAAAAACCAGTTCTGGCGTTACGCAGGCTGGCCTTTCGGGTCACTTCTTAACTCCTTAGGGCTCCTCCAACGCTTCTTTTTGCCCCGTGTTCTCCAAACATTTATGCTTTTTATCACCTACACGCTGCGTAGATTCTGAAAGCGCAACACGACGTGTGAAATGATTTACCCAGAGCCAAATATGAAATTCCAGGCGAGGAAAGAGATTGCGAGGCCAACCCCGAGGAGCGCCGGCCCAGCATGTTCCACACAGGGTCCTTTCCCGTGAAGGATCTCACCAAAACTTCGGCAACAACCGCTGCCGTTCCTCCACCTCCTCACCAAGGATACTACTACCCTTACCAAGGATACTACTTTCTGCTCTCCTTACCAAGGATACTACCAAATGCCTTGCTGGCCTTCAAAGAATGCTTCATTAAAAACCCCAATGTAGTTTACAAAATCAAAGGGATATCTGACTAATTTCAAACTGGTCTTAATTCAGCTACGGAAACTCCACAATACTTCTTTTTGGTGAAAGTCGTTTCGGATGAAATGCAAAATTAGTTGGTAGGCTCTGTGAGGATTTTCTGGTTTTAGTCAAGCATATTTTAAATATGCTGTTTAAAAATCTGCCGAGTACGTGAACAGAGCAGAATCAAGCTGGGAACGAGCTGTCCTCACGCTGCAACCTCTCACATACAGGTTTATATTAGAAACCTATGGAATATACATTTAAGTGTACTGTGCTGGAAGAGATAAAACTGCATTACTCAAAAATACACGCTATAATACCTTCATGAACTACAATCTGCTTTTGTGCCTATAAAATAAATCCAGTCTTAGAAACCTAGTATTAAATGGTATTATACTAATTATCCAGCTTCACACATGTATGTAGTTTCTCCAAGTTGCCAGATTCATGACTCAGTATTTATTTGCTCCTTTAAAAGCAAAGATATCCATTTTCGTATTTCATGGAGATTTTCCTTACAACATAATCCATTGTCATGAACTGAAAGCAGATCCTAATAATCTCATAAAACTAAAAGCACTTTATCAGACTCTCTTTTGCATGACTAGCACAATTCTGCACGAATAGCAGGGAGCTGGGTTTTAAATGACTGACCAGCTACAAGAGTATCTATAGAAGCACTTTAACTCTGAGGAGAGTACTTCTTGTGCCTTCCTCACTGCAGGCAAAGACAAAATTCATCTTTGGGTATTCTGCGAAGATCTGATCGCAAGGAAAGTTACGGCTACCTTGTGCTGGGAAAAGCTTCCTTTGGAACAGGGCACAATACTTCAGTGGTTATGGGTAAATTCAAAGACTTTTTATTTTAGAATAATACAATGAATGAAAAGAGAGACGATGCAGACCCCAACAGCGTGCTGGAAACGTGGAGTTTTATTGGTACCAGATCCAAAGGTTACGGTGCACACTTCAAACGCCGACTTCGGGCGTTGGGAAAAGGTTTGTCTTTAAAAAAAGTCTCCCTCACAGCCCAGCAAAGTAGTAAGTTTAGTCCAAAGGGAACGTAGGCAAATTACGCACGTGAACGAGAAAGCCTGGGTTAATTCCTCCTGCAGGATTACCGTGGGCTGCTCGCTGTAATACATCTCTCTGTTCTCGCATGTAGTCTTCAACTCATTTATTTAGGAACCTTTTTTTTTTCCTAAGACTCATAAAAATCTTAAGATATAACAAACCAGAAGAAAAGTCTTAAGTGCTTCTTACAGAAAGGAAAATAAAAAGGTATTTATACACCCTGCAAGCTGAGGCATTTTCTCATTTGAAAAAAAAAAAAAGGGGGGGATACAAAAGAGCAGCTCTGGAAACAGACTCTATCCACCATATTTATTACCAATTTAACAGCCTTGAATGGAAACTGCAAGTGCTTTGATAAAAATCAATTGAAAAGCTGTCTGCCTCGCTGTTGCTTCAATAAAGTGCCTCTGTATCTTTTGCTGAAACCCTGTTTTTGCAGCCTCCTTAAACAATACTCTGTATTAAATCACCGCGCTGAGCCTCCTCTGAAACCAGGCTCCGAGGCGAGCGCCCAGCCCAGCACCCCCTGTTCAACCCTCCTGTCATCAACAGGGACCAGGGACATAAACCAGCATCACCTGATCAACACCCCCACCCCCAGTTACGCAGGATGCCTTCATTTCTAATATACTGTTAAAAATTAACTTTCAGCACTTAACTCAGGTGCCGGCTCGCTCTCCCTGGAGTCTCTGGCTCTGAATCAAGCAGACTTCAGGCTGTGGCAAGACTTCAGCAGCATAGCGAGCTCTGACCAGAGCCCCTACCAAGAACTGACCAAAACCAACTTCGATGTTTCCATCCAACACCCTGCGAGGAGCCCGGTTCTCACATCACCGACCCAACCCAGCCCGCTGCACCCGAGGGAGCCGGTGGGGACCAGCGGCGAGACTTGGTTTGGATTTAAACAAATCCACGGTTTCCTAAAGCCTTTGCAAAGTCTCCAGAGTAAAAAACAAAACGGAGAAACCTACAAAACGTAACTGGTTTTCCTGTCTCCTCACGTGTTAAGTCGTAGGGCCTCTATCGAATCAGCAGAACGAGCTAAAAAAGTCACCAGTGCTCCACAGCCTTGTAATTCAATCAGCTTTAATCATCTGAGATGTTTTCACTAACCTACGGTGAGGGTATTTGTTCTAATAACCTTGAATAGCGTGGTGACACTTTAAAGATGGCTCCCTCGAACAAAGAAAGATAAAAACACAATTTATGGCAGGACGTTGAATCTCAAGGCAAATTCCCGCTACTGTAAATTGCAGCTTTTCCTCCAGGCCAGCCCCTCTCCTGACAGCAAGCAGTCTGTCTTTGACATTTTATTACCCGTCTTCCTGTACTTCTCCTCCTCGTTGACCAGGAGTATTCTTCAAAATAGCCCTCCTCTAAGGATCTAGTCTGTCACCTCCAGTACTAACCGGAAAAAATAAACAGTTCGGTCCTAAGAAATGGGCCAACACCCAACGTCATGAAGGATCTTGTCAGCCCCGACAGACCCACGGCACCCAGTTCCACCCTCTAGACTCTCACCAGTTTTCACAAAGACCTTCTCTGGGGCACGACCGGCCGTCAGCTCTGGCCACAGCCACGCAGCACGGGCTGTCGGTGAAAGCTCCGCTATCGCCCCAGGCTCCTCACTCAGCATTGCCAGCACCAGCAGCACCTCAGCCTCCTCACACAACCCTGCTCAGGGATCTTCCCAAGGAGGCCCTGAGCACCAACAAAAGTGACGTTGTGAAGGGCTGAAGGGACCAGGAAGACTTCTAAGTCCTGTGAGACGCTGAAAAGCGCCGTTTGTTCACAGAGTCTTTGAGAAGTAATGGATTTGGCCACATAATCCTGGGTAAGATATTTATGTTATATGCAAAACAGTGCAATGACCTCCCTTCGCTGTAACCTCCAGGTAAAAAGCAATGTGGAATGAACAAAATGAATTATTTTTTTTTTAGTTTGGGAATCTCCCAAGCACACCACAGCAGCTGACCGCCTTCCACACCACAAGCCCTGCTGAAAACCACGTCCTCCGCTCCGCAGAGGACCTTGCTAGAGACATACGGACAGTTAAGTGTCCGTGGGTCAACTGAAGCATTAACGAAAAATTAAGTGCGGTTTGTAATTAGTAGCTGTGGTGACAGTTTATACAGTTTCTGTTGTGTGACTGCTGGAAACCACCTGGAGGCTACCATACAAGCCAGTCCAAAATCCAGGTAGCTTTCAGCAATGAGGGACCCAGCTGCCATTTAAACGGGCACTTTAGATGCAGAAGCCTCTATCCATCTCCATTACAAATCCTCTGAGCTCATCCCAGCATTACTTTCCCACATAAAGCAAAAGAGTTAACATAAAAAGCCTGCCCAGCTTCAGACATTATCCAGATAAAGAGAAGGAGAAAAGAGAAAATCCCTTGTATTACCTCTCTCAGCTCCCTCCAAACCTTCTCTGGCATCTTTGTTCTTTCAGACCTGACATTTATCTGAAGACGTCGTCTAGCCCTAATTAAATCTTCATGTGAACCACTGCTACTTCCTGGCAGAGAACGTGCATTCTTGGTGTGCTGATGGACCTACATAATTTTGTGCGCTCCTCCCTTATGGTGAGTGTTAGGCCTTGCTTGAAAACATCACAACTGTGTTCAACACAATATGTTTAAACAGAGATACAGAAATACAAAATTATTCAGTTTCCTTGAAAGAATGAAGAGAAACATAAGTGAAAATTACATTCCGTAAGCTCATTGAAAAAAAAACCAAACTGTGGAAACACTGGGCAAATAGCACCGTCTGAGAACAAGGAATGCTTTTGTTTTACTGTTGTCTCCGAAAGGGATAAACTGGCAGTGATATGAGAAGCAGAACATTTTATATTCCAAAATAAAATCTGCAGCTATCTCTCCCCCCCAGGGATGTAAAAACGTTCTTAAGGCGCAGCTGAATTTTGCACTAAGGGAAGTTGCATTATAAGCCTCCCATCTCACCTTATCTGATGCAAGCAGCTCCCTCAGAGCTTTGTGTTCCAAACCTCTATGTTGGCAGCGACTGCTCATTCAAAGAAAGCAAGGGGAGGCAAGAGCTATGAAAATCTTCGCACGCCAGAGTCAGAAAGGCAGAAGGCTAGAAAAGCAGATTTTACTGCTAACGTCCCCTGGCAATTCTTAAGTCTTAAGGAAGCCCCTTTAAACCACTTACAGATGCTGAAAGGATCTGACAACAAATAGATCAGAAATTATTGCCTTCCCTTAACAACGCTCGTTGTAGAAGGCTTGTCCAAGCAGCAAAGCAGCCAGCTGTCCTGGCAGATGTGGTCAGATGGCCAAACACAACACAGCGAATTCACTTTAAAATCATGTTTAACTTCCAGTGTTCTTGTTATTATCCTCAATGTCTCAGCACTTCTCTCCCTAACCAGAAGAAATAAACACCCCAGATGGCTAAAGAAAAACAGCAAGCTATACATATGCTCCATACAGTCTGACAAAGCAAGAGTCCAGCCATCTCAAAGCGCAGTGTGAGACTTACCCACTTAAGGGGCAAAAGCTCTACAAGACGATGTCTCTGCACATGTGGGTGAGGCGACTACTATACAAGAAGTTCTGGGTTTTGAGGCCACGATCAGGTACCCAGCGAAAATTTTCCACTTTAGTTTCCAAAGACATGAGCCTTGCATCATTCCATAAATAAACACAGAATAGCTGTAGACTAGACTATACATAGCTATACATTATACTATATATAACTCCCAAATAAGGCATTAGAGTTACTGCTGCTTATGAAACAAATCAAGGAAACTAAGAGCACGGGTTCACTGGAGAGGGATGCTGGTGCAAGTGCACTGAGCTCAACATCACAGTGGCTTCTGAGACCGTACGCCGCGGTCCCTGCACTGCAGGAACCTGAGCCGGTCTGTTGTTCTTCCCCACCGCAACACGAGAGACCTTATATTCCTTAGGGCCTAAGAGAAGAAAGCAGGAGGCATGGGCAGCTCAGCCAACTGTAAGCAAGTTATCAAACTCTGTGGCACCCACGCCTTCTTCCGTGGCACCGGCCGTGGCAACTCAGACTGAAACCAGACTTGCAGAGTTGAACGTGAACACAGTGGCCAGAGGGAGTAGACTCAGCGACCCAGGAAGGCCTTGGCTAGCCACGCAGTGAGAGCACACTCAAAATAACCTGCCTAATGTCACCAAAGTATTAGCAAAACCACAATTCAAGCTCTGGGCTGGAAACTGAGCACGTACTTGTGTCTCTAAACCATGTCACCCTCCCTGTACACGCACAGGTCCAGGGAAGTCCCAACGCTTTGGGGAAAAGGTGGCTGAAGGGCAGGGTTGCTCTGTAACAAGGCGCTCACATGCAGGAAGAGGAGCTGAGGGAACACAACTTTCCTTCAACCATCAATCATCTTGGAGTCACTCCCTTCTCAGGGCAAACAACCTG
>NW_009735989.1:123276-126395 GCF_000703405.1 Apaloderma vittatum | reverse complement strand
CCCTCGTCGGTGCTCCCACCCCGGGAAGCGAGGCCTAGCCCCCAGGGTGGGTGTGGAGCCTTTTATTTGTTCCCCCTGCAGGCTGTGTCACCTGTTGAGGTAATTTAATAGGAGAAGCCGAGCTGGGGGGGTCCTCACACATCCTAATGCAGCACCTCCACAGGTGAATTTGGTTTGTATACACACCTGTGCTGTGGGGCTTTGGTTCCCCAGGAACAGCATCACTGTGTGTCCATCTTGGGCCTGATAGTGCATTCAGCAGAGAGCAGGAACCTTCTGGAAACCATCACCAAGGTGTGTCCTTGTCCTGGGATCACGGGGCTCACCTGCCGCTCCACTGCAGTCCAGCTGCACCTCAGGCCCTCACAAAAACACAACAATGAGTCCAAAATTCCCCCCAAAGTACTGTGCAATTTCTTGAAAGGCGCCCATGTAGGTATCTGCAGGGCAACTGATGGCATGGTGTGGGAAATGCTGGGCGTGTGGTAGGTTCACTGTAGTGGTTTTCATAGCAAGTAATCACATAGTTGTGTGAGTGACACATCAACCTTACCATCTGAAAGGGCTACAGGAATAACCTCTGTGGCTTTTAAGTACTTGTTTAAAAAAGGAATATCTTTAAGCTAAAAAGAAAGATGTAACATCTGTGACTTAAAGAGGTTTTAAAAATTACCTGCTGTTGGAATGTAGTAGGGAGGAAAAACCCTCCTACATTTTTATTAAAACTTGTTACAAATGGTGAGTGCAATCATCCATCACCTTGTATAGATTACTTTTTCTTCTCTTTAGTGTGAGAAATGAAACCACTTGTTTACTGTAGCAGTAATACACAGAGAACTACTTTCAAACCTCCCAGCTGTGCCCCATCTACCACTCACTATGGAAGGGACAAAAAAAAAAATCACCAAGAAAAAAAGCCAGTCAACAGGTTTGGATGCCTATGGTCTCAAAGTCAGCTGCACGTGACTGGTCTTGCTTGTGTAGTATAGATGTACCTGAGGGAGGGGAACGTTGTATGAGGCATTTTCAGCCTCTCTGATGCAGGTTCCTCAGCTGTCTTGGGGTGGATGGGGCAGTGCAGGACTACAGGACTCCTCCGTACGGGCACGGTGTTGGAGACTGTTCCGTGATCCGAAGGGGAAGCATGCTTCTCTGGGAGTCAAGGATAGCAAAATCCTTCAGATTAATTTCTTTTTTTTTGCTGGAAAGAGTCAGGAAAAGGTCATTTTATAAATGCATGGAAAATTTGAAACATCTGGAATCTTCAGTATTTCTGTGAAACACAATGTTGTTAGCATAAACTCAGTCAAGCCTATGAACTTTAACTAGTGCCTTGCTGTTAATTGGGGTCACCAAGGTCACCCAGATGATTGGGACTTCTTCCTTTGGTGGTGTGAGGAATTCTGGCTGCAGAACAGCCTACTTGCTATTGATGGACATGGCTTGCCATCTGACTGTACACAAAGGCTTTGAATAAATAGATTGAATCTCATTCTAAGGCATGCAGTAGTTCAGCCCTGAATTGTCAGAGACAGTAGAGGAAATACCGGGGGGGGGGGTTGCCTGAATGAATCAGAAGTTTAGAGAAGAGGAGTTGTACTAAATAGTAACAAAAACACTACAAACTACTTTTAAAATACTTCATGATTAAAATCATAGAATGGCAATCATAGAATGGCCTAGGCTGGAAGGGACCTTAGAGATCATCTAGTCCAACCTCCCTGTTTTGGGTAGGGACACCACGTCTCGACTAGAACAGGCAACACATAACACTTTTCTACTCAGAATTCATTAGAACAAGATCCAAACGCACAGAGTGAACCTTCTGTGCTTTATTACTACACCATTAATATTTTCAGAAACTTCCAACTGTTTCAACCATTTGTTCTGGCTCTAAAAAGAAAAGCTTTGATTTCTAGTGGTCTCAGCTACAAACACCGAGTTGTTCTGTGAACAACAGAGCTAATGGAGTCGAGCTTCCTATGAAGTTGAGCTTTTTGTTCCTTTTTTCATTCCACACAGAGTGACTGCACCCTCCTTATGTGTCCTTTGTAAGAGCCACACTGAGCAAGGCAGGCCAGACAGTGACCCCCAACCAGAATACGTACCAGGTGAGATCCATTTGCCTTTTCCCTGGCAGGGGTGCTCAGTTGGGTCTCTTGCTAGATACTAATTGCCATAAAATTTGTAGGAATGTAATTATCTTGGAATTATCTATTCCTGTTTAAAATTTTGTTAAAATAGATTACCAGGTTCATAATTTTCTGGGGAGTTGTTTTCGTTTGGTTTGGTTGTTCTGGAGGTAGATTGACAATGTGGGCACAAAGGCCTGTTTTCTTCAGGAGATAAGGTCAGTGGATTTAAATGGCTCAAGTTTCTAGTCATTATCTTGGGAACTTCAATTATATTTTCAGGACATTCAGGAATGAATAATGCTTTTTCACTATCAAACAGCGGCTTTACACATGGGCTTTAAAGAAGCGTAATGCACTGAAGGGAGCCCGTAGTGTAGCATAACTGAATGATCAAGCATATGCAAGAATTTTACGGCCTGGGGTAAGAAGACAATGTACTTGATCTAAGTCTCTTTCCACAGCTGTGGAGGGCTGCTGAGGTAGCCAGTACTCACCATCTACTTCTAAAGAGATTTGAAGTCTCTAGGACTGCACTGTCTCTCCCACAAGTAGTCACGGCTTTGTGCTGCGTAGGGAGCTCCTGCACTCGGCGTCATCCTCAGCCCCAGCTTGCTAGGGACTGGTACTGCCGCCGAAGCTCTGATAGCATCAAGTTTGCAGCTGATGGTGGGGATATTTCTTGCTGCAGCTTCTGCTGATGTTTGAGCTCTTTTGAAAAAGTAACAGCAGCCTAAAACGTCCTTATAGCCAAAACAAACTAGTTCTCGATGGGTCAGTTTCCGAGTATGTCAGCAGTTTGCCATCTCTGACAAATGACATGCTAACCAGGTAATATAAACTTAATTCTCCTGTCCAGACATTCCTAAGCATCACTGCAAAACCTATCTTAAAGTTGCAGAGAACATATAATTTTAATAAAAACATCACAGCTTCTTTCATGCAGATGAAACCCGAGTTGTCCAGCCAAGTGCCCTTCCTCACTTG
>NW_009735989.1:121601-123245 GCF_000703405.1 Apaloderma vittatum | reverse complement strand
TTCCCTACTGGGCTGCTACCATGGGGTGGTTCTCCTCCCTAACCCCTGGCAAGCACCAGCAGAGAGCTGCCCTTCTGCTCCCTTTTCCAACATTACAAAGGCAGGCAAGGGATTAAAAGAATAATAAAATCTTGGCACCTCCTTAGGATTTTTTTCAACACATCTCTGCTGTGTTATGTGCAGCCTGTGATTGTTAATTCATTTTGCACTTAAAAATGTTTTCTGTTAGAAAGCAATGCTTTAGCCAGTCACTTATTTTCAAATGTTCTGTAAATTTTTCTTCTTTTTTTTTATTCTAAAAAAATCTATTGATCTAAATATGCCAGAATACAGGGCTGAATTTGCAGAGCAGAAGTTATTTATATATGCTGCAATAGAGATTAGAATCGTGCTTAATGTAAATCCTTTTTTCCTTTTAAAGCTCTTATGATGTAGGTACAAGCTGTACTATACAATGGGGAAAATGAGGACATGGGAAAAGCAAATTACTGAAGACCATGCAAAATTAGCAATAGTACTGATTATCACTAGGTATTCTGTTGCTGTTATCTTGGAAAGGAGGGAGAAATAGAGAGTGTATATTCAGTTCAAAAGCTTCAGATCACTGGAGAAGGAAAATGCTTTCTGATTGCCTGGCAGGCATGACTGTTGGAGGGCATCGCTGCGACTCCTTTGTTGCACAACAGTTTTCAAATTCCATTACTCATGCTGCTGTTTTGGTTGTTTCTTGCCTAAATGCAGGCCTGAGCCCTCAGTTGGCTTTGGTGGCTCACTAACACATGGGGTGTTGTGGGGCACTGCCTGCCCAGGGGCCCCTGCCTACACAGGATGGCTTTTCGTACTGAGCCATTTGGAGCGAGGGCAGCCTTTTTTATTTCCCTGTACATGCACTCTCCTGACTGCACCCACCAGCCAGCACCTTCACTCTTTCTGCTCTGAGCTGGAAGAAGTGAAGAATGTCCCAACATTTTTTTTTCCCCCTTATTCCCTATCTCCAGCCCTTCTGCTCCAAATTAACTAATAATCCGCAGTCCTCTTTCAAAGGGATGTACACCTCTGCGTGCTACTGCCTTGTTTACTGAGATAACTTCTGAATGAAACTTTTTCATTAAACCAATTTCAGCATGCTCTCTTTTTCAGAGATTCTGTGTGAGAGAGGGAGATAAGTGACATGGGTTATTTTTTGAACCCATCCGTAACACTGCACTTTACTTAGAATTAAGTACTGAAAATGTTAACTTATTTGAAAGGATTAATTAGGCCTTTGTAACTCTGCTCCTACTGAATAATGCAAGTGATATAGGCAGAAAGAGGCAAGTATTTGGATGATGGAAGAATAGCTGGTTACTATTTCCTCACCATCTGGTAAGAGTAAGTGCTGACATTGACTTGCACCAGTTCCCTTCCTCCAGAAAGACCTTACTCCTTTTTTGTAGTTGTTTTCCTCTTAGTTTTGCAGTTTCCCTTTACATTTCTTCCCTGTTTTGAGCAGTTTCAACTGATATTCTTAAAACACACCATCCTTCTCCCACCACTCCAATGTATCTCTGAAGAGGAGGAAGAAATTTTTTTCTTGAAGGAACTCTTCAGTCATGGGTTGTCCTGGAAGACTCTTTTCCCTTCAGTAGCTTATTGCTCTCCTGC
>NW_009735989.1:44959-121570 GCF_000703405.1 Apaloderma vittatum | reverse complement strand
ACCCCACATCCCTGCTCACTGTAGCCTATATATTTGGAGTTCTCCCTTCTGCCTAGAGAAGAGGCTTGCTATCGCTCCAGCTGCAATAGAGCCTGTGTGGTCTGAAGCAATCATTTTATTTAAGCTGCAGTTTAAAAATAAAATCCTTTCCACAATAATTATAGTGTTGCATTAGAAAATACTGGATGTCTACGTATTGCATACATAGACTGTACTCCCTGCACTGACATAGCTGCACCATCTGCTCTCCTACTCCCTGTTCTTACTCCTGCAGACATTAGATAAACATGTTGAGAGAGCAGCAGGCTGTTTTCAATCATGACATATCTGAGCTGTGTTTAAAGTCAAAAGCCTTTATTTACAGCTCGGTGAAGAGAGAGGACTCATAATCAAGGGCAGTAAACTAGATCCATAGAAGTTTAATGGTTCGAAGGAATGGGAGCCATGTATGTCAAACTTGTCACTTCTTTAAAATGGAGAAGGCTCCAAAAAGAGAAGAGTGGGAGCGAGGCTTCCTCGTTACCGTGAGATGGCCTTCAGTGCTGTGGGTTGGGTTTAGAGGCACAGCAGTGGGAAGAGTATGCACTGCTTCTCCTGGATGTCAGAGAGTGACCTGAGAAGGAATTCACTGGCTTTTACCCAATGCATAGTGCTGAAGCAGCATGAGATGCTGGCAGAAGTAGTTAACGGAGGACATGCCTCCCTGGAATATGTTGCCACAGCTGCTATTAGTAGAAAAACGGATGTTAGGTCTTTCTCCATGCTTGGAAAGGAAGGAGTGCAATGAAAGGGAAGGAGTATTGGCAGGATAGTCCTGTAATGGTCTGGAAGTCAATCAGTCTGTCTCATGCCTCCCTGCAGAAACCCACAGAACTCCTTGTCCACCTTTGAACATGAAG
Organism: Apaloderma vittatum; assembly: GCF_000703405.1. Classification (NCBI taxonomy): domain Eukaryota; kingdom Metazoa; phylum Chordata; class Aves; order Trogoniformes; family Trogonidae; genus Apaloderma; species Apaloderma vittatum. The sequence continues at coordinate 120,671 of NW_009735989.1, read as the reverse complement.
CTAGTCTTATCAACTGACTTAGTCCAATACCAGCTCAGAGTACTTAAAAATACACTGAGTAGCTTCCACATCTAATATTCTATATCTTATTTGAACCTGGCCACTGACTGGGTCTCTTCAATACGAAGGCATAGTTGTGTTCAGTTAACTCTTCAGTCCTGTGAATCCAGGACTGGAGTTAAGACAGAGTCTTAAATGTGTTGGATAGTTTGATTTGTCTTTGCAGGAGTTGTAATGGTTCTGGGATGCAGTCTCCTGGTTTAGAGCTAGTGCTTATACTAAGGTAATTGAGTGGCTAAACTGATCCAGGGTACAACACAAGCTTGCAAAATATCCCAAAGTCAGGTTTTCCAAGCTGAGGTTCTTAACCAAAGTGTTCGTATTTCCCCCTGCTTATTCCATCAACCCTTCTAATTTTACTTATTTTCTCTCTGATCCTTGGAATTCAGTTGTACTGATTTCCTGAGCATTAAAAATACATGAATGTTCCTCTAGTCTGCTTAATGGCCCTAGCAAAAACTGTTTCAACTCATTGGAAATGCAATTGGAGCAGTCACTGAACACAATCTACTCTTTCAGGATTGGGTGTTGGAAACAGCTTTTTTTTTTTTTTTACAGCAAGTGAGCATGCAAAGTTATGATATTAGAAATGGCACTGGAGAAGTGACAAATGGGCTTCAAAATGCAGCATAATGATCATTACAAGATGGGGCTGTATTTTGTTCTATAACTGTTATGCACTTTTTATTGAGATGGGAGTCAGGATCCCAGAAAGTGAGGCTTCAGTAGCCAACCTGAACACAATTTGGGCTTTGGCAATGAGGCATTCATGAACTTGCAGTCCCATATCTCTACGATGTTGCTAAGTAAGGATGGTGGAGCTGAGGTGAATTGGTGAAAAATGTTTTAGAAAAGCTACAGCCTTGCACACCTCAGTGGCCTACTGGCTGTCGTGCTGCAAAATCTCAGGAGACTGAATTCAAGTTAATGTTGGATTGACAGTTTCTAAATTCTCTCTCAGTTTCTGCTGACTGAAGAATCTTTGTCCCAAAGTTGACTGAAGTTCTCACACTAAACACTAGGTACTATTTAAAAATTCTGCTAAAGATTAATAGAATGGCTTTGTTAACTGAGTCATAACCTAAAATGCCAAAGATGCTGGTTCTTTACAATGGACTCAGTGAAGCTGAGCAGAGTTTCTTCACTCTGCTTCAGGAACACAGCCGAAGCTGTTCCCAACTGATTTCTGCTCCCTGCAGGTCTACCAGAGGCTCTGTAGGATTTTCCTAGTCTCCTGAGCTTCATCCAGGGAGTCCTTTTGCCACTAGTAGGCTCTCTGCAGTCCCAAAGCCCTTATCTGATTATTAAAGCAGGCACTAGGGAGGCGCTAAAAAGCCTCTTATTGCAGTTTCAGAATGGCAGACATTTTTCTTCCCAAGCTCACTGTACTATCTCTGCTATTATATGGTGCTTCGTTGCGTGCTCAGGCCAGGCAGTGTCAGCATCTGCCAGGAGGTCCTGCATTGTAGCACCATGTGGACACAGCCTCCTGCCCTGGGTTCATGTGTGGCCAATGCACAGAAGAGGATAAAGGAAAACTTTCCCCTTCATCTCTGAGCGTACTGATGACTCCTGTTCCTAGTGTGACTCGCCAAAGAGGCGGGACTCTCCCAAAGTCACACTCATCAAATGCAGACTGAGCTGTGGAGGGAGCCATGGTGAGATGGCACAGTCGTGACATGCACCGTGCCCCCCAGAGTTAAAGCCTTGACTGTCCATATAAGGCCTCTGAGAGAGGAAGAATCATCTTCGCCTGCAGAGGAAGAAGTGCAATACTCTGTGTCCAATTTTCTTTTCATTGCGGTTTTTATTATGGAAACAAAATGTTCACTGATTCTAAAATGAAAATGGAGAAAGCTAATTTTTGTAGTTCTTGCTAATAAAATTCTTAATGTGCTCTTCGCCCATTATCATAAAGATTGTTATGGTTTGCTTTATCTCTGGAATCTTATTATTTTCCCCGGAATTCATGGGCATTCCTTGTCTTCAAAACTATTTTCATCTACTGAGATATTCATCATTTATCTTATCTTCATCGTCATACTATGAACCTATCTTTATTATCCTGCTTCTGTTTTCGTAAACAATAAGTGTCTATTGATGACAAAAGCTTTAGGGTCTTTAAGAAGATGAGGCAGAAGAACTATTGGAAGCACTGGATAAGAGTCTAAAGAAATTCTGGGTTTACAAGTAACCAAAAACCTGATAGATAGCAAGGTAATACAAAGCTATTTTAAAAAGAGTAATTCCAGTAGTATTGAGAAGTGTCAGCTTAATTTGCTCTGTTGTAAATGTTGCAGATAATACACAGAGCTGAGGCCCTGTTCACACTGGCAAAATGCAGATTAAATGTGTACATCAAACATTTTGTGGTGAAGTATAATCTGGCTGTACTGGAACCAGTCTGACTGCACTGCCTCGTGCCTGAGCATACATAAAAATGGCTTTCAGTGAGGGCTAAAGCGTTGCCATCTGTTCATAAACTGCTTTTTTCTCCAAAACTATTTTGTACTGTGTAAGGACCTAGGCAAAATTAAAATGATACAGTTGCAAAGATTTGTGGGGAAAGCACCTCTGAGCTGGTTTGCGCTAATATCTGTGACTTACAAGCGCAAGAATTGTTCTGAGTGCAGGCAAGGTGAGTGCAGCTCCTGGTAAAGGGCACTACTGCACAGACACAGGGCACAAAGCCACCAATACTCTGAAACCCAACAATGGGAGAGTAGGTAGGACCTCTTTACAGTGATTAGTTTCATCCCCAGACAAAGAAGAAAGAAAGAAAAAGAATCCAGAATTTTTACCTCGTATTCCACTTGCAGAGTACAAGAAGACTGTGGTTCGTGGCCCAACCTTTGCACATGTACAGTGGTGCCACTGGCCACCTGCGGAGATAAGGCGTTCGTAGAAATTGTCACAAGGTGTACTGCTGCTCACTCACAGTTTTGTTCATGGCCTTCCATTGCTGCCTTTGCATGAGCTGGTGTAGTAGTCCTGGCTGGTAAATCAAGAAGACAATGCAGTTAATCTTAAGGCACTAAAGCCTGTTTGACTGTCTCTAGGTAGCAATTTAGCAAAAGGAGGCAATCAGAATGGTCAAGGAATTCTGTGAATTTGACTTTGGAAATCCTAAAGCTTCTCTCTCCTTTCCTGGGATGGCAGCAGAAAGCTATGAATAAGCTTGTGATGAAGAAAGACTGAAACACCTCTAAGCTGTGCACTTCCACACCAGAATTCACCTTGTGTTTCCTTCTGACACACCCGGCCAAATGAGTTGCCTTCTCCTGCAATAACCTGAGAGCTGGCAGCTAGGTGGGAGCCAGAGCCGTGATGGATTGCCCAGGCAGCCACAGTGACTCCAGTGTCAGCAGGTAATGGGATGGCTGGAATCTTTCATTTTCAAAGTGTCCCCTCCATCTCCTTTGAGCCATCAGGACACGCAGAGCACATGAAGTACAGCAAGAATGAGGCCAGCTTTGCTGACAGCACATGCTGACAGCAGGCTCTCTGGTTCAGACCCTCACTCCTGCCGTTAATCTTTCTTGCGCTGAGCCAAACGCTCACAGTGGCTGTTCCTCACCCTCTCTCTGTTGAAAGCAAACTGTTACAATTGCTGCTGAGGTGAGAAGGAGAGAACAGGGCAGCCTGTGCGTCAGAGGATCGAATCACCACCAGAAGGCAAAACACGCAGCCCTTGCCCTGCTTGGGCAAGGCTGGCCTCTGTACACGTTGCCATGGCAACCTCAAGCTCTTGGATGACTCGGTGCCACCAGTGAAACCTGGAGGTTGTACTGGCTGCGAGGAGTTTTGAGGCCCTTGTCGCTACTTCTCTTCCCCACACCACTGATCTCGGACCACCACTGAACTTGCCACTTGCCAGCTGCTGTGGAGCACAGGCTGTAAGATTCCTGGAGACATAAGCTTTTCTGGTTTTTTTTTGTTATAGCAGTTGCTGCTGTAACGTCCACGCATTGCTAGTACAAAAAAAGACAACAGAAGGATAAAAGCTAATTATAGCTGTTGGCAAAACATGGTGGAGGCTCTCTCCATGCTGGCAGTAGTTCACTTGACATGTGATTAATGGTGGTTAGTGTGGGCACAGCCAAAGCTTGTACAGCCCTAGATAAATAATAATGAAGTTTAAAAAGATATATGCTCCTTGAGTTAATAATTTTAACAGGCTGTGAGAAATGTCGCTGTTCTCATGGTAACAGGAAAGCTGTAATTTCATCTCTAATTTGAGAAGGCTTGGGTAATATGTGCACATAGCTTTCTGGTGGGAACTTTTTTCTCTCTTCTTTAATTGAAGCCTTTTTAATGAAATAATATTATTGTGTAGTTTGGGCAAACAATTCAAAATGGACTAATTAGCACTAAATACACCATTGAAGAGTGTAGTCAGGATTACTTGGAACTAAACTGGTACTGCTGCTTGCAATCCCTGATTTCTGTATCAGTAGGTGCCTGATACTGATGTATGCGTACATCTCTCAGGGATCTTCCGAAGATTCTAAATCCATTTGCATCTCACTGGAGGTTGCATTTGTAGAATTATATTCATTAGATATGAAAAAAAATGCACCCACTGCTTCTTATCTCTGTATTACAAACACATGTTGTCACTGTTGGACTAAATACCTCAAGAACAAAGACTCTCAGAGGTCAAAACAGTCCAGCAATTTGGACATTCGATTCTATTCTATCACACCTTTGACCCAGGCACTGAGATATACAAAAATACTGAAACTCTATAATATCCATAGAATCCTGAAAAAATGTGAAAAAGGCACCCAAATATGTGCTGCAGGGGCGAGATTAAGAATGACACTTTCTTGGAAAACCAGCAAGAATTAGGCCTGTGATTCTTTAGCACTTTTGAAAGTATTATCCGTGGTCCTTTTCAGTTTATTACAATGCCTTAGTCATGGAAACCAAATGACAGCATACATAATGAAAGCATTTCTGCCAGTTGTACAAAAGCATCTCCATTGACTACTAATCTTAAACCATCTCCACTGCTCATTTTTCCTATTAAAGCTCTATATTCAGGTTTATTATTCTGTATCTGTTCAAGAACATTTATCTGCCTGATACTGGGACAGTTCCAAAGCAGTTTTGCAGTACTTAGAAATATGAATTAGTGCTTTGCTTACAGGAAAACAAAACACGACCTTGCCCTGAAAGGATGCAAAGAGGGACTGAACGGGGTGGGAGTGGATGCGTAGGTGGTTTGATGAGCCTCACTCACCAGAGGGAGCTGAGGCTGAGCATGGAGGAGGAGGAAATTGCCATTTTCAGCTTCTTGATTTTATTTTTCAGTATAGACAGGTTGACATGTGATGAAACATACGCATTTCACAGTTAGCTTTTCAAAGGCTGTGTTACTTCAGAATCATTAACCTGGCTGAGAACTTTTTATTATCTGCTTTGTTGAATATTATCATAGCAGCAATTGGTGGTGGGTTGCATATCCTTAAAGCTGCAAAACTAGCATTTTAATTTATCCTAATTCAGAACTTAATTGTCTTGCACTGTTGGCTAATTAAATGTTCAAAGAAGTGATAAATTAAGCAGGTTGATGGTTACAACACAAGTAATTAGTCAGTCCAACTGAATCTGAGCCCTGAAATACATGTTCCCTGAGATGACAGGAGTTTTGGGAATGCGCAAGAGAGCAAAGTGTGTGTCAAGGATCAGGAGGAAAACAAGTTCCTTGAATATTCTAAATTTCACATCAGTTTGGCTGTTTATTTTGTGTGTCAGGAATTGTTTTTCTGGTGCCACTAAGAGAAGATGAAGTTCCAAGACAGCACCTTGAGATGCTGAGATTAGCAGCTAGGATCTGACATCTTCCTGTGTTAGACACACAGAGTGTACTTTGTGAAAATAGGTATGAGTGGGTTTATCTTAAAAACAACCAAATACAATCACAAAAGCTCCAACCCTCTCAACATTACTCAAATACCTAAATAGGCAGTTATAAATGTAACATTCCCTGGTAGGGAGCTTCCATTCACAAAGGTTTTCATACAGCATTTTGCTAAAAATCCTCCCTGAGGTCAAACTAGATAAGACCTTAAGACCAAAATGTACGTTCTGAAAACCTCAGAAATCTGTACACCTGCTCAAATACTCAAGACAACTTTCTGCCAGAAAAATAATCTGTACAGTGCATCATCACAGCAGCTTGATATTCTTCCTGCTAATATACCCACGTGCTCTTCCGTCCTCTCACGTGCCCCACTCGGTGTGAAGCGTGTGCCCAGGGAAGGGGCTGTCTGGCAGCACATCCTTGGGGACTGGCTGCAGTGAGAACCTGGGGACAGGACACCCCATCTTGCAGCTGAAAACAGGGATGAAAAATAGTCACCAGAGTTACTGAGACTGTTTAATTAAAGCACGTGGGGGACCTTATCTGGGAGCTCACCTCATTAGTTGGGCACGTGTCATGCTTGGCTCCTGGCTGCAAGAGAGCAGGATGCCTCAGAGCAATCCGTGGTGTGATCCCGCAGAGCGCTGCATCTTTCCCAGCCCCTCTCCACTCTGCACAGCATCTGGCTCTTACAAGTCAAACTCCTCCACCCTGTCTCACTTCCACACCGCTCATCCTCTCTGTGCATTCAAGCCTCAGTATGTTTTTTTACCAAAACCAAATTAAGCCACTGTTGCACCATCTCCACACACAGCTGTCTCGCTTTATTTGCAATCGTATCACTCACTGTTTGGTCCACTAGTAGAGTTTTCTTCTCTCTTCCTTTGCATTTAGGACAGTGAGATTTGAGGTTTCCAGTCTTCTGTGGTGGAAATAACAACTAGTAATTGCTAACAGTGTCTCACAAGGGTAAATTTCAAATGCAGGCTTCCCACAAGCTGTTTTTCTCACCTAACCACTGTGGCTGTGGTGTGGGACCAGCATTTAGATCATTTTCTCAGTGCTGCTGCAACAGCTAGACTGTGTCTTCTCCTGACTGCCTCTTCTAGAGATGATAATAAGTTTTAAAGGTTTTCTACTTGTCTTCTCACTGCCATGAAGAAAATGTCCTGTCATGGCTTTTCAGTTTATCTACTCTTTCCTTGCGTAGTAGGTTGTAACTCGTCTCCTAAACTCAGAACTCCTGCTTGCTTTGCTGAATCAGCTGGTATTTCATATTGCAAATGATACTCTTAAAATTAAAGCTCCTAAAATGCTGTATTTTTTTTTCTGTGCTCTAATTGGTCTAGCTGGATTATGTTAATTATTTCGATCAAAACTGCTTAATTAGCATGTCAGGTCAATTAGTGAGGGCCTTTGGGGTTTAACATAGTTGTTTTAGTTTTAGTTATAGTGTAGGCAATCCATTGTTATACATTTTATGTTTCTAGAACTATCCTTGAATTAATGAAAAGTTAACAGACTGGGATATAAGAAAATGCTTCATAAGCATCCACCACTATCTTGCACTAGGGATCACTGTACCTAAAATGCTTCTTTAATGCTTCATCATTGAAATCAGTCTTGAAAGCTGAGTTCACGGCCTCGCAACTGGCCCACGAGGGCACAAGTGCCAGGAGAGCCATGTTGTATCCTGAGGGACGAGGGTCTGAATGGAAAAAGCTGCAACCACAAATGTTCTCCCTTCCTGTCCATAAAACACAGGGATAACAGCAATTTCCCATCTGTGAGATCCACTTGAGGAACTCCTTGTAAAATACTTAAAGGCTGCTGAATGTTGTTATGTTTATTTCTTGCAGATAACTTCCTGTAATACCCGTTCACAATCAGAGAAGCCTTCAGATTACATTGGCATAGAGGATGTCAAAGAAAAAATGTCCATAGATTTAAGAATTTTTCTTCTTATATATATTCTAAATACCTGATTTATTTCTGCAAGTATAGGTTCTCATCAAACCATCTTTCTCCTTAATTGAGCTAATAACTTTGCTCCTGTCCTCCTCTTTGTTCAGTCTCGCAAGCAATTTCCCAGCCTCATCTCCCATCTCATATATCCACTTTTGATCTGATTATTAGCATTTAATCTTTTACAACATTCAGTGTATGATATTCAAACCCAGCCTTATTTAAGAAAGCAATACCTTCTGGTGTGCCGGATGTCACGTTTCCTTTGTAAGGTAACAATTTTATCTTATGTTATTACAAGTTATTTGCTCTCCACTTGCATTTCCCTCCTCCCCTTTTTTAACTGGTATATGACTCCTCATAAGATATAAATGGAAATGCAACCACAGAATGAAAATTGAGGTGGGCATAGATATTTATATGAAAAATGCCCAGGGAGCAAGAATTGGAGGATTTAACTCAGAAACAGCCCATTTAACTGCTTCTGAAGAAGCTTGTACCTCCAGTTAGCTAGTGGATCCTTCTTGAAAGACTGGACACCCACCTGTCGCCTGGCCTTTCCTTGCTCCATACACAATTCACTGAAATGATTCCTGGAGGCCAACTGTACGTACTGAGATCTGGATGGAAATTGCACGATGCCATTGCTGTATGTCTGGATCCATCTGTCAGACAGACCCGTCTTCATGCTAATCATTCCAATCACCTTGTGCACCTCCTCTGTTTGTGCACCTCGGCTGTTAGTTCTGGGCTCTTCAGGGGGTGATCAGCTGCCTTGGGAAGCCATAATGGTGCACCAAAGTCAGGTGGGTGTAGTTAAACCACTTCTGTGCTGATGGCGTTTTATTCTGTTCCATGGGTGGCCCTTCAGCTTGAAGCCTGGTGCAGGAGGAGGCTAGGCTGGAGAACAGAGCTGTTGCTGTCAGAATGAGAGCAAACTGCCAATATGTAATTTCTGGGCCAGTAGGGACTAAACCTTTGGTGCACACATACAAATGACTTGTTGCTCAGAAATCTAACTGGGAGTACAGATCACCGAGATGCACTATTCAGAGTTTAAGAATGTTTAAGTGTGAAAAATGAAATAAAATTAAGAAGTGTCAAGTGATCTTACAGCCAAGAAGTCTCTAGTGTAGGAGTATGGTGTCCTCTGTTAACTGAGAGGGCTGATCAGCTGGTGTTACCACAGAATGCTCACTGCAATGCTGCTCCTTCTTCACTTATACATGGCTTTCCTTCAGCTATTTCCAGCTAAATCCCTAGGGACCTGTTCTAAGCTTTTTACCAGGTGCAATTTGGCATTAATATTTGTTTGCAACTATAAACAAACATGAGAAATGATGACGAACAAGAGGTGTGATGGCTGCTGCAGACTCACCCTTTCTCTGGTGATGACCTTCCTGCTGTCACACTTGCACACCTGCAGCTATCTGAAGAGATCAAACAACATTTTAGCAAACAAAAAAGATGTTTGGTACAAATATGGAACAAAAAGCAATAAAATACATGGCCTTCTTGCACTTCTAATTTAGTTGCCTTTCCATAGCTCAGCAGTCTGCCTCCCAGCCTTCATCCCAGACACATCCATTCCCCACTTCAGGAATCAAGGAAGCAGATTATGAGAAACAAGCCCCCTTTTTAAACAGTTAACAGCCTGGAGGAAGCCTTCTTATGTTGATAAATCAAGGCTTAAAACTTTCTAGAAAACAATTCTCAAAGTTAATGATTTTCTGCTGTTCCCTTCAAATACATGCCAAGTGTCCTTATTGGTGAAGCCACTGACTAGTCTTTCTTTTTGTTTCTAAATACAATGTTAGGCCTATCCTATGTTGACAAAGTCTGTTTCAAGCACAGAATTGTTTATCATTAATCCTAGGTGCTTCATACATGTCACATAATTAACCTCCCAAATTAACAAGGAAAAGGAATTTAGAACACTTGACATACTGAGCTCAAAGTCTTCTCTAAATAGCATGAAAATGCAATACAATTGAATTTAGCATTTAAGTTTTCTTGGTTGAAACCTTCCTTGCAGTTACATTAAGAAAAGATGTCTCCTTCATGTCTCATTTATGGCAACATTTTAAATATTTTTTTTTCTGTTGTTCATTTTTTAGGGACATTAATGCTCAAACTCGGCAAAACAGAATCCTGTTATGTGCTTAAGGGACCAGCATAGCTAAACTAGAACTAAACTAGATTTTATTCAGACATAGCTCCATCGTTTACTCCTTCAGTTATTCTGAGGGAAGTGCAGGGAAGATGCATTCAGGAAGTTGGATGCACTTGGCTCTTACACCTGGTAACACAGGTGTAGTGGCTAGACTTTTTCTTGTTTAACATGCTGACACATCACAGTGTCACAGAGTGGTTCCAGTGCCTTGTGGATGCTGACGAAAACAAGGCAGCTCCCCTTTGTCCTCTAGGAAATCCTGGTGCTACATTTCTCCATCATGTATCAACACAGCCCAGCTGGCTATTTAGCTTAGGAGCAGCCTACCCGCATGCCGACGCACAGAAAAGTCCTAAAAACACTTTTGAAGTTTCCTTCTAATGCTCCATACGCTCTACTCTGACTACAAGCAGTTGTGTCAAAAATAGCAGACTTATTTCTGGACTAAATGAATCTGTAACTGGTAAGAAAACCACGAGCATGAGATACTCGCTGTGGAAATATCCTGCCACCGTGCTGCTCTCCTTGTGACCCCCCACTGCTGACGGGCACTGGAAACAGTCTCTTTCCATGTACAGAAGCATCCTTCGACCAGAGGGGAGTCCAGATCTGCTCGTGGGAGGGATGAGGGACCTTTAATGCCAGGCACACGTTGTTATTGTTGTCCTGTGTTCACTAGTGTTCATTGCACAAGTTATCACAAGTGATGGCAACCGGTGAGGAAATCACCAATAAATCTTCCAAAGGCTAGTTCTGTCTGCAGGTAAAACCATTCAGAGGAAACCCCAGCCCTTTCTGCTAGCTAGGAAGCATTTTTTGTAATCATAAACTTCAACAGAAGCAGGACCAACAGAGACCTGGAGATAAAGATTAGTGAAACTTTAGGCAATTCATTAGGAAATGGAGATCTTTCTAGATAGAGAGCTTGGTATAACCACCTGCATAGTACAGCAGGGAGGGAACAGTTCAAAACAGCAAAAGTATTAAGCTCCAAAAATTTAAGAATCCAACAGATGTGAAATAGCTTACCACTTCTGGGATTTTGCACGCTAACAAAACTGTATTCAAACATAATGAAAATGTCTTTTCTTTCCTCCTGGAAAAAAAACATAATGAGAATGCTGCATTGTGGATTTTTGTTTGGGGTTTATTTTGGTTTTGGTGTTTTCTTTTTCCCTCTAAGTGTGTTTGTATAAAGTTTCAGACACGGATTCTGTAACTTATTATTGAAGTCTTCACAAGTACTCTCTCTTCAACAATGTATCTAAAGACATTTTGATGTGTAAAAGCTCATGAAGAGTGGTTAATGTGATAAAAGCGGAAGCTTGAAGCAATGACATCTAAAGAGAGTCTGTCTGAAGATCTTGAAATCAGATAGAATAAAGAGAAGGCTAAAATGACAACCATGTTTGATCTTATGTACTTAAACAGAAAATCATTTCTGAGCCCTGTCTTATTCTATAAAAGAGCATGATGAATGATGAATGTATTTGGTTTAGATACATGTAGCTGTATTTGCTACTGAGAAAATTACATACTTGCCCCTTTGCACTAGTACTGTATTTTGGGAGTTTGAATTTATTGATTCAAAAGCCCAAATCACCCACTTCATTCCTCCTCCCCTCCCTGCCTAAAAGAGTATTCAAATGGAAAACAGAGGTCAGCTTTCTAGTACAAGGAAGCAATTAATTTCCTTAAGGAAAAGCAATGAAATGCCTCCAAAAATGAAGCACTGAGATGATTTCTGGGTCAAACAAGGAAGAGCGATGTGCACAGAAAGTAGCTGTTTAGTCAGGTGCAGTCACTGCAATGCAACTATGCCATTTACAGAAGGAAGGGTGGGTCATTAGGCTGAGAGAAGACAATTTCTGTGGCATTAAACCTGTAAATTAAGTGAAGGTATGGAGGAATAATATGGCACGAACCCTAAACTTGTCATTTCTGTATTCAAAAGTAAGGAGCTTACAGATCTGGACAAGTGGAAAGCTTGGTAACAAGGAGGTAACAGTGATCATCCAGCTGACCTTCAGTCTACTAATGGACTTGTATAGGCATAGACAAGCTTAGAGGTAGAGAATTGCCTTTAAAAACATAAGTTCCATTCTCACCTAGAGCTTGTATTTTGAAATACTTCTTCCTCCAAGCCCAGAAAGTGTGTAAAGCCTTCAAAAATGTTTTTTACAGAAGAAAATTAATTTTTCTAGTCTGCATTCAGGAGGTTCTTAGTTCAATCCTTCCAACTACAGAAAGAATCATAGAATCCTAGACTGCCCTAGCCTGGAAGGGACCTCAGAGATCATCTAGTCCAACCTCCCTGTTTTGGGCAGGGACACCATCTCTCGCCTAGACCAGGCAACACATGGGGGCCGAGCGGGAATTGAACCCGCTACCTCGGTGTTGGTCCTTGTTGCCAGCACTGCGCTCAAACCACTGAGCTAACCGGACCCCCAAGCTTTTAGTATACCATGGCCCTGATTCAGTAAAGCAAGTAGTCACTTTATTGCAAGTGCAGCATTACACATACAACTCTGTGCTCCACATTCAGGGGCAAGAAGGCCTTAAAACTAAATAATGGTGCATTAGAAAAATTAATCTCTATTAAATGCTGCTTCATTTCTTCATCTTGCAAAGAAGTGCAAAGAGAAGTGCCGAAGGCCGAGACTGCGATCACTTGTTACTGATCCATGTGGCCAGCAGCAGCCCAGCCTGTACTTACTGGTACACTCCTTTTCTCACAGATTTGCTTTTCTTTCCCCCACTGCTCTCTAAAGGACCTATGCATTATCTTTTAGTTACCGGTTAGTTACTGCTCTCTCTCTCCAAAGCCAAGCCTTATCAACCTCCCCACACTCTTGTGAGCAAGTCACTGTCCCAAATGCAAAGTATCTGCATAAACAAAATCTCTGATTTCATGCAATAAAAACTGCTAAAGAGGAGAAAGGAGAAAGCATCAGCTCTAGATCAGTGGAGGCTGAGGCCCCCTAAGCCGCTGTGCCTGGGCTCCAGTCAGCAGAGAGCAGCAGTTCTAACACTACTTCAGAGACTCTACGATTCCTTATGCAAGCACATCTCTGGTATTAACGCTGAAGTTACACTTGAATGTACAATATTTGCATTCCACGTTCTAATTCATGTTGCTTGTTCTCTCTAATCTCAACATCACAGCACAAATTCTTTTCATGCTCTATTTCCTATGCAGTGCGGCTTCCTGGGTTTGTAAGCAACATTATTCTTGCCACTGAAGTTCATTTCTGTAGTAGACTGTGGACTGCCTCCATCTATCTCTCGCCTTCCCCACTTTTCGGGAGGACCTACACAAACAAAAGGCAAAGGAATTTTTTCTATTACCTTTTTAATCACCTTACAGGCTACTGAAAAGGTGTTAGTAACTTCTGTTCTTCCTCTTCTGAGGTCTCTTTTAAAGCTGGGGAGAGCTGTTACAAAAACAGGGTTGGAAACAAAACTACTTCTGACCAGTAGACATGAGGCATTATCGTGAAAATACTAAGGAGTCGGTTGAAGAAGATGAGAGATTGTCTGCTGAAGGCAGCCTTACACTGTCGTGGGCAGAATCAATGCAGAGGAGGTAAACATGAATCCTGAAGGTAGTAGGGAAGCAGAAGAAAGGTCCACGAGGAAAAGAGAATGAGTCTGTGGAAGGACATGAAGGGTGGCACAGATTTTGTAAAGTACTTGTCAATATATACGGTGTCTCCAAAAAACCTTTTTAAGTCCTTTGGCTTTGCTGGCTAGGTGATGCTTTCTGAAGCTGCAGTGCAGGCTCGTTTATTTTTCAAAACAAAGGCACAGCTAGATGTACCTAACCTAAATCAGAGCATCTTCTGTCTATGTAAGAAGTTGTCAGCCGATGCTGATGAACACTGACCAAATTATCCCCTCATCCAGTTTTTGATCATTTTCTGGGATGTCTGTAGTGTAACATCAGAACTGGTAGATCTTGGCCTTTCCTGGTTTAAGGTCTACATGGGCACCCAGAGAAAGTCATGTTGGGTCAAGGCTCATTCACTCCTCTTTTATCTGCTGACTTTTCATGGAGAAATTATTTCAGGATCCATTTCCTAGTTCTGTAGCAGGGAATAGAGAGTTTCTTAAACACACAACCTGTAAAACGCTGTAGGAGAAAACATAGTCTGTGCTGTGCCATATAATTTAGACCATCTGTAATGACAGATCTTTCCAAGCTATATTTTTCCTGGAGTTCTCTGACATTTCTCTGTGCTGGGGTACGAGTTACATAACAGCAAGTCTCAACAGACATCAACAAAAGTGTCCCCAGCTTCAGCAACACAGTAGCTCTTTAAATTATGCCTTGTCCATATGCATGGACACATGCAGTGATGTTCTGATATATCCATTTTTATTCCCTCAGTGTTTGCTTTTCACTCCTACAGGAAACAGTATGATTCTTCTCTGTTGCTGTCTGTCTATTGAGGGAAGAGTAAAAGGCCGAGATGCAAGGCTGGGACTCAGCTGCGCAGTCACTCTAGGTGCTCCTCCAGTTGCCGCTTCAGATCAGCGTAGCTGCTGTGCAAGGCCTGTGCTACATCCACTGCCGTGTTCTGGATGCCTCTGGTTTTTAGGCAACCGAAGTTCAATTCTTAGTCCTTCAGACTGAGTTTCTGGCTCTGGAACAAGTTCATCTGAGGCTTAAAGCAAATCTCTTGATCCCTCTGCAAGACAGAGATAATGATCCTTTCTATTTAAACAGCAGGAGGCTCAGAGAAGAACAGTTGTTACTACGCGTGTGTCTAGATCCTAACACAGCAGGACCTCAATCTCAGCTGATCCTCATGCACTGGACCATTTATACTTGTTTCATCTCTCTCTCTCCAAGCTGTCGGCATACTCTGGCCAAGAGAACAGCCCAGAGGCATTTCAAGGGTGAAAACTGGAAATTTTAAAATGATAGTTCTGCTTTAGGCTAAGAAACTTAACCGTTCTGAGGCAAATTATTTACTGCTACTGTGTGGAGATGATTGCCACTCCAGGCTAGGAAAGGCTGGATTCATTCATAGCTTATACAGACATTTTACTCAAAACTGCTGACCCCTCCGCTTGGTCACCACCTGTTCTCTGAAGAACCACCATCTGCATACTCAGTGGTAGACAGTACACAGCCGTGTTTTTATTCTCTTCTAGAAGAAAAATGATGGACTCAGTTGTCCTATCCCCTAGAGTAAAATACTTTCTACACAATGGTGAGCTGTGTATATTTTTGCCTTACCTGCAGCAGAGTTTAACATTTTATACTGACTCGTGGGAGCACATTGACAGAATACTTGTTTCTGCCTCTAAATGAAGGGCTAAGTCAAATCTCATCAGTGCCCTTAAAAGATAACTACATTCATTTTCTCTTTTTACCTTGCTGTCACTAATTCAGAAATACATAATTATACTGCATATATTTTCATTCTCTCTTGCATAGCACTTAAAATGTTTTGTTCACTTTACCAAATGTTTTGTTTCAATATTTATGGTCTAGATGCTTTTCATGTGTCTTAGAGTACTACAGACACTCCAAAAACTCCTTTCAAGAGTTATTTCTGAAAGCATCTCTGTGTGTTTTTCCTTTTCGCACTGCTCTCCAGAAAACTTATCTTTTTAAAAAAAAAAAAAAATTACAGCCGTGCAGGGAATTTGAAAATAACAGTTTATATTTTACTTGGGAACACATAGTATGAGCTTCAGCTAAGCAACTAGAATAGTTTGGTCAAACTGTCTTTTCTCTGACAGGTATTTTTCCAGACTTCTTGAGTGGCCAAGAAGGAGGGCCATTTTGGGGCTGGAGCCTGCAAGACATAGAATTTTGATCTTTGCAAACCATTGAGCTGTAGCCAATGCCAGACAGGAGATCCCTGCCACAGCCTGATATTCTGGAGAGCACTCCATTTGAAAAATGAGCTGGAAAAGTAGGGTCTAGCATAAGGTTAAACTGTTCTGTTGAAAATGGACAAACTGAAACTCACCGGTTTGCTTGCTGATTTAGGGATCTGAATGCCTTTTTACAGGCAAAAGGCAGCTCAATGTATGGAGGCTTTTAGTCGTACCATGGTTGAGCAGATGAAAATGGATGGTTATTCTCTACTGTTTTTTCCTGTCAAAAAAAATAAGGCGGGAGAGGAGTCACCTCACTGCCATGGGCAGATTTCAGTACAGGGAACCAGTCTCTTCCCTCCGATGGGACGTTGCTGGGCCGCTCCTCCCAGGCTGGCCGTGACCTGCAGCACTTTATGGAGGATGGAGTGGCTGATGTGGCTCAGTGCTGCACAAGCATGATTGCTTTGTCGATCATCAAGAAAGATGATGTGCATTGACAAGCAGCGTGCTGGAAAAAAAAAAATAGTTTTTCATGGGATCATTTGCAGTTTACAATTTAACACAAAACCCATTAAAGCACAAAAGCAGTCTGTTACAGTCCAGAAACACTGTGCACAGCAACTTTTGGTGTTTATTTACGAAAACAATACAGTGTGGTTCCAGTGGGAACTGATCAAGTTGCATAAAAGATTTAAGAGTCCATTTAGTAGCTGTAATAATGCTTTCAGCACTTTCTCACATCCTTCCCTGTATTCCAGCATACTCTTGTGCTAGTTTATCTTTTCGACCATAAAACCATTTTATACCTTCAGTATTTTGGAAGTGGTATCACAGTAAAACAGATTTAAGCTACCAAATAATACACACATTTTGTTTGGAAAAGTGTTAAATCTGTTTTTGAGAAACTAAGTGCATGTGAAGCTATTAGCACAACATTGGTAATACCCTACAATATCACTCTAGAACTGATAGCAGGTTCTTGTTAACAAGTAATCCTGTTTTAATACAACTCTTGAAAAATCACGTTCACAAAAAATATGATTCCTTCCTGAATCTTTAAGCAATTTATTTTGGTTTGTTATATAATAATTTAATCAAAGGGGTCCTTGAAGCCTTTTATAAAATGAAAATTAAAGGGTTTGGAGTGTTTTATTAGCTCTTCTTAAAAAATATATCAGATTCTTGAGCCATATCTAGGCTTTTCTAAAGGTTCAGCATGTAAATATGCTAAGATTTAGCATCTAAAGTCATAATAACAGGGACAAGGTGGTACTGTCCTGAGTTAATGTCAGCATTTTGCATCATAAGGGAGCAAGGCCTCAGCCGGGGCAGTTTCAGTGTAGGAGTCCTGTGAAGAGACTTCAGGTACTGGAGCAAGAGTGAAGCATTTGTATCGATACTGAGGCTTTCATAGGTACATGAGAAATAACTCCCTCTGCAGTGCTTAGGAGAAAGTAATTGCATTTAGGACTATATAAATTTTCAGTTTGTTAAATAGGTTAAGAGCGGAAAAATAACATTAGGAGCTTCCACTAGAGTTGTATTAGCTTCAAGGTTGCAAAGAAATTGAAAGAGAATTTATGTTATCCAGTAATTTTGGCAAAAAAGTCTTGCAAGCCAGAGCCTCCAAAACACTAAAAACTTTACTTAGACATGTATTATTTCTTCTTTTTTAATCATTTGCTTTTCATTACTATTTCTCAAAGACAAACAGCTTGTGAAGTAGTTATCCAAATACATAACATAGAGTTATTCTGAAACCTGTCACTTCAGGCAGCATGAGCCAGAGTAGGTGCACTGAGCCCAGGTATGCCGGGTCATGTATAGGCATTACCTCAGAGCAATGGCAAGTAGCTAAAAGCTCTTTTGAAAATGTCAGGTCCCCCTTCAAAAATGACTCAGCATGCTGCTACTGTGTCCTGTCATGATGTCAGCTTTGGCTGGGATGCTGGGAACTCTTGTTAACAGGATCACCAATTGCCAGCAGCTGGTAGGATTCACTGAATCTCATCGAAAGACCTAAGGAGGGCAGAGGAATGATCAGAAATATTTTTGAAAATGCAGATGGGAGCTTGTCGCAGTGGCTACTGAGCCACAGAATGAGGGGTCACCGGTGCAAGGAGTATCCTGGCATGAATAAACAGCCTCGCTGACAACCCGAGGCAGTCACAGCTGCAGGCTGGGCAGCACAAGCACAAGGTACGTACCCCAGCACGCTTCAGGAGTCAGCTCCGCTGTGGGAACAATAGCCTCCAGCTATTCTTCATTTCTTCTTTTGGTTTTTGGTCTCTGCTTGTCACCTGCAGCACATACTGAAGGGTACAGCGTGCACCTTGTTATTTAGATTTACCATTCTATTTGTAGCACTTCAGAGCAAAGCAGAAGGGTTTAACAAACCTCCCCCCCATCGGTGGGAAACCACAGCCCTCATTTGCTTCCTCTGGTGGCAGGGGTTTGGTTTAGCTGCTGCCTGCCTGACACTGCTTCGTGTTCTGAGAGGCGCTCGCTGCAGTCACTTGATGATTTTGCGTGTAGATCAGGCATCTGATCAGACTTTTAACCTGGGGGAGAGAAGCAAAGCAAAATTCTGGTGAGTTAAATTACCTTCTGCTGCATACAATCACCTGGTGTAACGCAGCTCAGCAATAACATTCATGTTGCCATTAATAGAAAACGCTTCACGTTGCACTCCAGAGATTTATTTTTTTCTATGGTATGGAGGTGATCCATTCACTTTGGAGCTGCCTGAACAAAGCCTAGAGGCTCAGACACCACCAGCAGCATCTCTCTAAATATCTCTGTCTTATGTGTAATCTCTACATTGACTCGAAGGAAATGTGCCAACTGCTGGAGCTATAGGGCTCTGTGTATATAAAACACACACTTAGCTGAGTGGCCCTGTGGGGCAACATGAGTTATTTGCTGATTTACCTCAAGTAAATCATGATAATACTTCAACAGAATTGTCTTGGCTTCAACAAAATGTGTCAAAGCATTTTTAAATAGAACGCTTATTCTGTGCCTTGCTCCATCGTGTTGTGCAGTAACGAACGTGACTCTGCACTATGCTGGTAAAAGCCTGAAAATTCTGATTAAGCACTGGGAAGGGAGGGGGCAATGTTGGGCATTTTCTAGCGTGCCTAAAGATATCATAAGTTTTCTAAATAGAGAAATTAAAGCTTGTCTTGGAAACTTTTGGTCATCTTGAAAAATAAATGGAAATATAAATAGTAAGAACGATAATAACGATGGCAGAAGATCACAATCAACATTTCATCCTGGGGCTGCTTCCATCAAGCTGACAGGTGCCTGCATACCTCAAAGGTAAAGAGGGCTGAAGTGCTGACCCCAGAATAGTGACACTTCACTGCATGAAAACCAACTTGCTGGGCAGCCTTGATCCGACTGGAGGAGTGAGCAGGGCTCGCAGCGCCTGGAGACTGGAATTACGTTACCTGAGATGTTACGCCCTTGGACCCTAAAATGTTCAAGGGTTAGTTATACTCTTGGCTAAAGGACAGCACCCCTCAAATCATTTATTGCTTATTGATGGCCTGCATAGCTTAGGACTGTCTACTCTGTTAAAATCAGCAACCAAGGCTTGTCACGGAAAGAATCATCCCATTCGATCAACAGAGGTAAATCACAAACAAAGAAGAGATGCTGCAGCCAGCCCTTAATTGAATTTTGTGGCATTCTGAATGATAATGCATGAGTCTCCTCTTGAAATCAGGAATGAGGAATTATTACACAGAAGGATAAAGAGGATAAAAATTAAAATTAATGCTTCTGGAAAACAAATCAAGTATTTCTGCAAATCTGTTTACTGGCATTTCTGCTCATGGTCTCTTAAGTTAAAAGTCTCTGTTATTGAACCTAGACTCATCAAACATGATCGTTCCCAATTCCGTGCCTTTTTATTCCTGGTAAAAGGCCATGAAGTTGCACAGAGCATTAAAAACATTACTTGAAGTAGTATGATAAACAGACGGAGCTCATTAATGTCTTTATAAACAAGTAAGGTAGGAGTTGGATTATGGAGGGTAAGGCTCATGTTTACACACATTTGTCTTAAGCAATTAGGTATCCAGGGTGGGGACGAGGTGTAAACCACAAATACAGGAGAAGAAAATAGATTTTTTCTCTGAAGTTGTCTGCTTTTTACAGTAAGATCTAAAAGTAGATTCTATCAAGTAGTAATTTGTTATGTCATTTACAACGTTTAGAAATTCAAGTGGCAATTACCAGCCCTCTTCATGTGTCAAAGGTTGCTAGACAAGATTGGCTCAGCATTTTCACTGCAAAGAGCATTCAGGCCTTTCACATTCACATCTCTGTCTTAATCAGGCATCAGAAGAGTCTATCATAAATAAGTAGAAACCACACAAGCAATCTAATTTATGGACAGCTCTTGAGTAGTTGTCTTCTCTCTTTTGTTTTTTAAAAATTAATTCACAGAGTTAGTGGAAGGAGTAAGGCAAGCAAGTTCAGGGTCACCCAAGGAAATATTTTCTTTTTGCTTGGTCTCACTGTCTCCTGCCACATGAACTGTCCTCTGTGAAGCTGAGTTAAGTCAATACTTTGCAAACCTTAGCTTGTAGTCTTGTAATAGTAATTTTACCTGAAATTAGTAGACTTCCCAAGTGCTTTTTCTCCTAGCTGAAAACAAACCCACGCAAAACATCAGAAAACAAATCAGCAAATAAAAGAACTTTTGTAAGGGAGCAATTTAATGTCTGTAAATTAAAGAGTTTCACCTCAGCAAAACGCACTATAAAATAGTTGAAAGATAAAGGATCACCCCTGCTAAGAGGTTAGGTATGTCTGTGGGAAAAAAAACCCAAAACCAACCAACAACAAAAAAAAGTGGGCAAGGCTTTGATTTTCCTGTGAAAGTTATTTTTGCACACATCTGATGCCTTGTGGGTCTCTCTGTGGGAATGCAGGAGCAGCTGATGCCTTCCTGGGTGCAAAAGATCGTGTCTGTGAGGTGGGAGTTTTATCACTTACAGTGCTTCAGATATGGCTAGCGTTACGTGTATGGGATCACGGAAATGGGAAGGGCTGTTCTGCCATCCTCTGCAGTTAACTTCACATGTGAGAGTCTGGCATGTTTGCAAAAGTGAAGATGATGTCAAAATATGAGTTTTCCTCGTGTAATGTAGAATTTGAAGCCAAGTGGTTAGGTAGGTAGCAACTGACTGATACTGTTGTGATTTTATCCAACAGGATGAACTCTTACTTCTGTGTCAGAAGGCTCCATAAATCAGAGTAGGGGACTATTTGTAACCGTGCTCTCCCTGCATTAGCATGTACAGGAATCGTCTGATTTAGGACCTGTTTGAACCTATCTGATACTATTTTTTTTTTCCCATCTCCCTCTTTTGTCAGCTTATTCTTAAGCACGATAAAATAAAGATAAGAATGGTCATATAATTAATACTATTATAAAAAAAAATCGAGAGTTAAGTAGAGATTTTATCTCTTTTTCTTCCTCCCTTAAAAAAACACTACCAAGAGCTCATTCCATGTAAAGATGTTTAACTGTCTTCATGCAAATAGGGAAAATCACTTTTGCTGATCGGTAGAGTATCAGCTTTGCATTAGCAAGTTGGCTTAAACACAAAATGACCGTTTTGCATTCATACGTATCCATCTCTGAAGAACTAATCATCCGTTCAGCTGGTAGTTTACTTAAACATAAACACACAAAAAAGGTGCAGTAAGAGCATTTTCAGAATTCAAATATTTGCTTTCTACTTCTTTAACCACTTACCCACCACAAGGGTGAAAGCTGCCAACGAGCAGCTGAAAGAAAGAAACATTTCGTCTTCGATTAGTCAGATTTGAATTTCTCTTTTTTTTTTTTTTTTTGGCTGTGAAATAGTGCCGCAGGGACAAATGTATAACAACACAGGGCAAACTAGGTCACTTGAAAACCAACTCCTGGGGCATGTCTGGATTGTGAATGAGTTCATGACTTTTGTTAGGAGCTCCCATTCTCCCATTGAGATTATATTTCCTGCCTTAGACAGATCACGTTCGCTGAGCCAACAACTGCCTCTAGGCAACCAGGATATAACGCTGTGCCCTGAGCAGCACAACACTTAACCTTGTGGGATATTGTACACAGGGTTTGCGTGTGTGTACAGGGAGGAGGGGGAGTCCTCTTCATATTACTTACTAACAGATCACTACAGAGCGCTTCTGCAGTAGCGTGAGCTCTCTGCGCCAAGGGAGTGGATTTTGTGAAACGTTTCGTCTTCCTCGTGGCATGAGAAATGTATTTTACAAGTATTAAAGTTAATCACTTCTGTTGTGCCAAGGATGCCCAGTGATAGACCAGGATCATGTTAGGTAGTTTACGGACACCAAAGGAAAAGATTGCTTATTGAGATAGAGGCCAATTTATTAGCTAAGGATTTACGCTACAGCTCTCTTGTGAGCTCCAGGAGGAGTGGGAGACTGTCCAGTATGAGAACTGACAAAAAAAAAACAAACCAGACATGTTAATTCTGCTTTGGGAGTTGGGAGTTGGTGGGTTTGCATGTGGTTGAGCACGAGGGTCATTCCCAGCTGGGCCTGCTGAGCCTCGATTCCATATTTGTCTTTACAAAGAAAGTAAAGGTGGTCACAAACCCAACTTTGTTTATGAACTCAGAATGAAAACAAGTGAATTGGCACAAAATCCACAGGTATTTCTGCTGAGGCTGCTTTCAGGACTATCTTAAAAGCCTGCAATGTTATTTATATTCCTTGGCAAATGAAAAAGGATCGTTGTCCCGAATGGAAAGCTTTACTACTGGGTACCAGAGCTTCCTATTTGTGCCACAGGCCAGGACAGCTAGGAGACAGGTTCAGACACAACTGCCCACAGGCAGATAAGCCACAGACACCCAAAGGCTGTAGGGTATACACCACAGCCTAATTAACACCAGTAGCATAATAAGAAAAGGCTATCGTAGAAATAAACATTTTTCTTTAGGCCCAAATGTGCCAGATCTAAGTCTACTCAAAGCCAAATCTTTTTCTTCTTCAGGTCCTTACATGAGCTTGTGTTAGACTGACGTGTGTGTAACTGACAATTCTAAAAAGTCTTACAAACTCCTAAAACAGCACTTCTGTACAAAAAGAAATCAGAATAGGATAGTTCCAGCTGGAAGGGACATACAGTGATCATCTAGTCCAGAAGTTAAAGCATACAGAAAATAAACCTCTTTTCCTTGCATCTGCCCATCTGAGAGCTCGCATTATCGGCAGCACCAGGTCCTGTCCCTTTTCCAAGGGCTGCACGGGTAACCTCAGCCTTGGCTTGGGTGGCTTCCTCCGAGAACTTGGCTCACCCAAGCTGGCTCATCTCAATAATGTCATCAGAGGTATAGCAGCTTCTGTATGAGAACTGGAATCAATTTGAATTCCTCTTTCCAGGCCTCCTCTCTGCCCTCAGTTCTGAGAACTCGCAACAACTGGATATTTTCACTTTTAGTTCTCAGTTCACGCACATTGCTGAATGCTTGGATAGCTTCTCTGAGGAAAGCATAAGAAAGCTCGAGAAGAACTCAAATAGTCTTATTCATTGCTGAGTTCCCAAAGGACATCGAATTTAAACTTAAGTCCTGCTTGGAGAGGAAATGAAAACAGAGGGGAAGAGGTTTGGGAGAATCAGAGGGTTTTTAATTAGTTTGTGGTTGAGGCAGTGGAATTATGTGCTGTAATACCCCAGCGCCTGTACGCACATTGCTCTCTCTGGGGTGAGCTCTGTGAATTTGCTGAGTGACAAAAGGAAAAGGTAACCTGATTACTTCCTTCTCCCGCATTCTAGTCTCAAATCAGCACAGTGCTGTTAAATTCTACTTTTACTTCTACCTCTCCTTACTTTGACAAGAGGTATCCCAACGCAGAAGTGAAGCGAAATGACAGTTAGGTCATGTATATACCTTTCTTCCAGACTCTTTACAATCGGTATTGCAGCTGCAAGGCCAGGTTGCTTTGTTTTGTTAAGTATTTAATTCAGTGGTGACCTACTCTATCCTTTTATAAAAGAAACCATCTAGATCATAACATCATTCTCTATGATGCCTCTCCTGGAGGGCTGAACGTCGCTGCTGTAGCACTGCCTCCCTGGATGAACAGAGCAGCTGCTGATGCTCTCATTCTCCCCAAATGAAACAGGGCACAAGTAGTTTTCAGCACTCGCTCTCCAGACACTGCTCCTTCATAGAGAATGAGCTAAAGAAACATATAGTGATGGCAGACTTTCCATCAGCGTAATGCCAGGCATTTAGAAAACTGACTTGACCTAGTTTTTGATTTGTAGAACTAAGCGACACGCAGTTTATCTTGTGCAAAAAGAAATACCTAATAAAAAAAATTATGTAGCGCACATGCTCCTTCCTTACAATCTAATATTTCTATCATGCTAATTCAAAAGGCTGATATGGTCACAGACAGCCCAGCTTCTAGGATTTACCATTCAAACATACTTGAACTGGCACGAAAAATGTAATAAAATAATTCTTTCAGACAAGTTTAGAGAGAGGTATTCCCAAAAGACAGAATTCTGGCTTCCAGTCACATAAAGCTTACACTTTGTCAATAACATGGTGAAGGAAGGCATGAATGAATTTTATTTCATTGGACAAGTGACTTGGAATACAGATAAGGCAGGGTGAGCATATAAACCTTTAAATAAATGTTTTAGCACTGTCTGGAAGGGAGGAATGCAATTGATTCCAATCTTTTCTGACAGAAAATCAGTTCCTCTAAAGCTCTTGGGGCAACAAACACTAACTAAAAGCGTCTGTTACTAATAAAATCTTTAAGTACAACAAAACAAAATGTTGTCATTTGCAGCTAATAGGCTACAATTAATGCAAATTATTACTCTGTAGTTTAATTGAAATATTAAATGGTGATATGAGGGCCTTGTTTTACTGTGACTTTAAGAGCCCTGTAACTTTGAAGAGGGATCTTTAAAGAGCTCAGGAAAAACCCAGCAGAGAAATAGCTGACAAAGCCCCAGACAAACCACAGCGTCAACAGCTGTGGTAGGAACCCAAAACACTCTGTCGCTCAAATGCTGGGATTTTCCGTGAGGAGCATGGCTGTGTTACCTTGAATTGCTACAAACAGTTAATGGAAAACACGGAGCTGCGATTGCACCCAACAACGTTCTCTGTTCTGCTTTGTGGGTGTTACTTTATATGAAGTTGTTCTGTGGAAAATCTTGACCTTTCCTTCGCTCTCTGCCCGTTTAACATGAGGCTTGTGTTATTCTCTGCACTGATACTACAAGCTGGAGCAGTAAAAACTGCTGTTATGATTCTGGTTTTGCTTTGCAAACACACATTATGCTTCAGAACGAAGGGGTCCATTTAATGCTTGAGGAGAGCCACGTTTGGCTTCTACAAGAGAAAGCCACTGAAAGTGGCAATTTCTTTTCCATTATAAATCTAACTCAAACCAGTATATGGAGTTGCAGTTTTATTTGCAAAACCACAGGTTGTTAAAATTCACAAATCAAACTCAACATTATTACCTTGGGGGCCTCATGATGAATGGTATTGAGCGAAAAAGGGATTGTACTTGGTCGCAACCTGAATTTCAAATAAAATGGTACTTCATTCACACAGCCTATCTCACACCAGTTCAAAGGAGTCACTCTGATTTTAGTATTAATTATTCTTTTCCTAACACCTTCCTTAACGAAAGCAAAAAACATGGAATAGAGAAAAAAAGTCTAGTGTTTGCACAGAGAATGTCCAGTGGCTGCATTAATCCTTTTAGCCTAAAATATGTAGCAGTAGTCCTACTACTACAGTAGTAATCTATTTATTAGCTGGTAGAAAACACTTTCTGATTAGATTTGCTTTGGATTACTACTTACTGAAACAGACACTTTCAAATTCAGTTAGTTATTCTAGCTAATACTTAAAAAAGAAAAAAGTCGCAAACTTGAGGTCCACAGGCTTGCAGTTATTATTAGCTAATCAAGAGCACTCACAGTCTGTTTCCTCCTCAGCCCATAAATCACAGATTTTCAAGATCCCAACTTCTGCCTTCCAACCTTGTTTTCTTTATTTTTGTAGATAACTAGTCAACCTATTCACATCGGTGTGAACAGGCTTTGGTCCTGTACAAATGAAAAACACAAGTGGTAAGCTCAATATTTAGAAATAGAAAATCACATTTCTATTTTCATATTTCTGCAGTGAGAGAGGCAATAGAATCTATTTCACTCTCTTGTTACAGAACCACATTTCCAGCACACAGAGACTATTTTCAGTTTTGCCAAAGAAAGCATTCAGCAACTACATGTTAAAAAAAAGAAGTATTAAACAATGGCCAACATTTTACTTACAGTTTATGGAGGAGTCTTTATGGTAATCTATACTTCCACACTGTTGAACCCAAAATAATTGCATAAAATCTCCAGGGCTCAAGACTCAACCAAGAAACCTCTAAGAAATACATCCTAGAACTCTTTAACACCAGCAAAGGGTGGAATACAACCCTTCTGCAATCTCCACACTGAATTGCTCATTTCTGGCAACAGGCACCACATGGATGTGTTTTCTAAATCAATTTCTGGTTTTGAGTGACACTAAAAAGTGCAAGTTTACATTCTGTAGTGAGATGACCTGATAGTTAAATCTATGAAAGTAACACTCTTCCACTTAGGGAGCATTTTTAATCATTCATTTTAACATTGCATCATCATGAACCAAATTTCCTGCCTTGTGACAGAGTACTTCAAGTTTGAAGTTCTGAAAATGTTTCTAGAGAATTTTGTTCATGTTTCCTGCTTTTATGGAAACCTTTCAGAAGTTCTTCATTTCAAACAGAGAGAGGCACCAAACTTCAGTGACTCTAATTTTCATCCAGCTCTAACTATGACAGATCTCATCAGTCTGTGGGGGGGTCCTTTGTCTTGTACAAAAGCTGCTCAAGATTCTCTAGGCAGTGCTGACACTGTTAATCTTAAAAATCTCTTACCTTCTATTAAATTAATTAATGAGAACTTATTAAGCTGAATGATGTACTATGGAAAACTTTCAACAGAATATTTGGCCAAATATTTCTACCTTAGGCTGAAAGTTACTTTTCTTTCATTAAATATAGTTTTTAAATGAAGCTTTACTTAATGCTGGTGAGAGCTCGTTGTGCTTCTGTAAAGTGCTGGCTGCAACAAATGACTGGACAAAGCAGTAATCTAGAAGATGATTCAGATAAACTTAATTAAATAAAGAAATATATCAAATACTGTAGATTGTAAGACCAGAAAACTGGTCTTTCTCCACATTTCAGACCACAGAGCTCTTTTGAAGAGTTAAATAAATCTTCTTTTAAAGCACTCCCTGTTTAGGAAGAAAATATACACCTCCCCTTACTTGCAGTTCCAGGTTGTATTTGGAAATTTGAATTAGCTCCTGTGTACTTCTGCACCAGGGAGAAAACACAGGCTTCGCGTCGGAATCCCCCAGAACTAGCTGCAGTTAGAAACGGCTCGGTACATCCATCTCTGGGTCCCTACAGCTGTGAAACTTTCTTTTCCTTCTTGTTTTTGGTTAAAAAGAACGATGAGTACCGGCACGGTGTGTTTGCACACGCTTGTAACAGCACGCAGTGACATCGGAGCGCGCATCAGAACTGGGAACAGCCACCTGCACACTCGGGGAACTCCTCTGGGTGGAAGAGCTACATGAGCGTTGGGTGTATCTGCATTGTCTGGGCAGAGGTGATTACAAACTAACTTCATGAACAGGTTTATGTTTTCCTCTAGGACTAGCTGGAGCTTGCTCTAGCAGGCAGCACAGAGGTGAACTCCCATGCCTGCGCTGCCCTACAGCAAACCCTGGAGATGAGGAAGATTTTGCTTCTGTTTTTCCACCAGATGCCTCTTCCTTAACTTGCTGTGCCAGCTCTTTCATTTCATACCCCATAGTGTTTCCCCTGATTCCTTGTCTTCCTCCTGTTCTGCTGAGTTCCTTTAGCAGCAAGGAAGCATGGGGTAATGATTTTTCCAAATATAGCTAGTTTAAAATAGTAAATTAATGGAAATCAGTCATTTATGCATATACAGAGGGAGGAATCTGGTTTTGATCAACTGAAGTTTTTTTCCAGAAAGTCTTGAGACATTTCTGTTGACTTCGTAAAATAACTAAAGCTTGTGGTGAGGGATTTTTATTGTTTGAGGGTTTTTTACTAGCTGTATCGAATAGTAAGGAAAAGCATCATTAAGATTTCAACATATCCAGTTGTGCACGCTCTCTGAACAACTAACTCAAACTGTTAAATTTCTTGTCAACAGCAGGCAATGATTTACGTGGATGACCCTGACTTGCTGCACCTGTAAGTCTTTAAACAGCTACACTTCCAGCTGCAACAGCTTCCAGAAGTAAGTAATCAATCTTGAACATGGTGTTTCCCAAAAAAAGAACTACGCGATTTTAAAGCTGTGTTTTCCCCATAGTAAAAATACCAGGCTACTGCCCAGTCAACCTAACTGTCAGTCCCATCTGCCTTCATGAAGCCAGGGGGATGCCCAACTGAAGTCTGCAAGGAAATCATTTTGTGTCCCTTTAAGTTGGGGAACTGCGCTAAATCAGAAGGCCCAGGCACTGGAAGGAAGAATTCCCAGAACATAAGCATGCAAACATACTGTTACCGGGTGGTGGTGATGTTTTTGCTGTGTAATCCACACTGATGTCCCTCCAGTGTGTAAAATACCAGGCTAGTACCAGAGTCAAAGCAGGTGAAGCTAATTTCTGTTCCTGACTTTGGCACTGACTCATTGTTTGATGACTCAGCTCATTTTTCTGTGTTCCCAAACTGGAAAACACTATCTATTCTTTCTCTCTTAACAGTACCAGCTCTTGGTTGGCAGTAGTTACTGCAGTCATATTCTCAATTTGAAATGATGCTAATAATATGAAAAACTAGGTGTGAAGCACATAGCACTGCATTATGGGTCAAATACAACTTTAATTGAAATCTTTTTTCTAATTTGCTTTTCTTTCATGTATAATAAGAAATTGAACCTATTCACCAGAATAAAAGCAATGAATACAGCATAAGTGTAAATCCTGATTAGATTTTCTTTTATGGAAGGTGTGTGTATAGGGAAGGAAACATAAATCACACTAACCGGTTAACACATTTGACGCACTGTATACTAAATCAGTGAGACCTCATTTACTTCTAGTCTTAAGTCCAGCACCTCCCCAAGGACCGAGTAAATGTAAAACCTGACTGCTGCAGTAACTTACTTTACTTGTTGCAACGTCTTAGAACAGAAGGTAAGTGTGATTCTGAACTTCCCATTATCAATACTCAAAAAAAAAAAAAGTAACTACATGCATAAAGAATGAAGATCTCCCGTACTTCAGAATCATTTCTTTTTCACTTTGAGGGGTGAAAAGCTGGACATGAGTTGGCAACGTGCGCTCACAGCCCAGAAAGCTAATCCGTCCTGGGCTGCATCAAGAGCAGCATGGCCAGCAGGGCGAGGGAGGTGGCTCTGCCTCTCTGTGCTGCGCTGATGAGACCCCACCTGCAGTGCTGTGTCCGGCTCTGGCAGGCTCAGCACTCTAAGGACATGGGCCTGTTGGAGGGGGTCCAGAAGAGGCCATAAAGATGCTCGGGGGCTCAAGAACCTCGCCTGTGAGGACAGGCTGAGACAGTTGGGGCTGTTCAGCCTGGAGAAGAGAAAGCTCCTTAGAGCAGCCTCCCAGTGCCTGAAGGGGCTACAGGAAAGATGGGGACAATCTTTTTAGCAAGACCTGCTGCAACAGGACAAGGGCCAATGGTTTTAAACTAAATGAGGGTAGATTTATACTAGATAAAAGGAGGAAATTTTTCACAATAAGGGTGGTGAAACAGTGGAAGGGTTTGCCCAGAGAGGTGGTAGAAGCCTCATCCCTGGAAACACTCAATGACAGGTTGGATGAGGCTCTGAGCAACCTGATCTGGTTGAAGATGTCCCTGCTTGCTTCCAGACTAAACTATTCTATGATTCTGTGACTTGTATTTGTCTTCTCATGAGTAACTCTTAAAACTAGACGAGGAGCTTAAACTGCTACTAAATAGTGCTTTATGAATAACAAGGGCAATATGTTAAAGCCATTTTAAAAATAAAATGATGTTGACAAAACCTATCGGCAGACTGAACCAGGCATTGGGACATCCCAAGTGAAATCAAATCATTAATGAAAGGCATTGTTGGGTAAAAGAAATTCATCTAAAGAAATGAGGATACAGACAAGAAACCTGTGATGGTTTCCATACTGTGAGATTTTTAATAGTTTCTTTTGTCAGCTGAACTGACTACTTGCGTAGGTTACCTATTTTAAGCCCTCACCACATCAGTAACATTAACTAACAAATATAACGAGATCTTGTTTTCAAGCCACGCTCACTGGCTGATAGTACAATACTTCATTAAAGTAATAGCTTTACATTAAAGACTTGGATATTACCATACAGCTATTTTAATTTAGAGAAGAAACTTGGGAGGATGCTAACACAACATTTGACAGGGCTTTAGGGACATTACTCTGCATCTGCAACACTGCTCTAACCAAGGACAGGGTACTGGGTGATTAAAATTAAAGTCTCAAAACACAGAACCCTTATGCGTTACCACAGGAACAAAATGCTAGCAAGCTGAGGGTGTTTTGTAAGAAGTCATAATTTTTGTTTACTGTTTCTGTTAAATTATTTAGGAAACTTCTGCATAATTTATTTCCTTCAACAAGATACTTCCATGCCTTGATGTTATTATTTTTTGCAAAACAACCTGTATTCAAAGCTAAAATTTAAGCATAGGTATCTTTAAATAGGAGTCTGTGGACTCGGCCATTTTTTTCACTTGTTTTTTTAAAAGAAAATCTTCTAATATTTTTGAATAGATAATTTTATTGAAACCAATGCTAAGCAGCAGCAATACTCTGAGCAGATAGTGTTGCTTGTTTTTCAAAAGGGTTTCTTCATAACCTGAATGTTCTTATTTAACTACTTATCTTCTAAAATCAGACCTGGTAGCTCTCAAGGTTTCAGAGCGCTTTGTGATAGACAGCAGAGAGCATACAAAATTTCCCAGAACCAAACCAGTCCTACCCTGGTCCCGAACTCAGGTGAATACAGTTCTTTTCTTTCCCTGATTACTTCACAGAAAACCATGCAACTACTGTAAATTGGAACATATTCTTTTACTTCCAGATAAAGATCATAATGTGTTCTTCATCATAAATCAGCCGACTGCTTTGCTGCATAGCCAACAATTAGAGCTGGTTATAACTCACTGCCAGTTTACCTCGAATGAAATGAAACTCTCATTAAACTGCAATATGAAGGCAACGAGCCAACTTTGAATGTTGGTTGGATTTTTTTAACTGAGCAGATGTCAGTTTAGATTTCTTCAAAGTTCAATCCTTAGTGTTCTCTCTGCAGGAGTAAGCTGTCATCCCTCGTAAAGACAACACCATTCTCCTTCATAACTCCTGTATGAAGTGACCTCTCCATCCCCATCACCTGCTCCTGACCCAGCTTAAACCTGAATTCTGGTTACTGAATAAAGTGCAGCCCTTACTTCTGCTTCCCTTTTGGGCACAACTATCACATAAACAAACACTCCTTCAGCCAGTTCTGAGAGCTAATTTGGCTGAAACTGAATATAGCAAAAACCATTTTAACTTCAGCCATGCAGAGCAGTGCCAAAGCACACAAGAGCAGGCTGGGAGGGTAGGGCAGGACAACAGCAGCCTGGATTTAGATCAGCTTAGTCTGTAACAGGATTATATCCTGGAGTCAAAAAGGCACAAACTGGTAGGACTTGAAAAAAGAGGATGATGCTTACTGTGTGCAATTGTGGGAATGACTGCACCATGCCCCCTTTGCTTTTCTGTAGGAAGGGACCTCTCATATCTCTGTCACTTCCTTGTCAGGGCTGCGGAATCATCACCTTATTGAGAAGCAAGTCAGTGCCGATCAGCTAAATCAGTGAGCCTTACCCAGTTCAGGCACAGGGCACCAGTCCTGTGTTGGACTGTTAATGTGCAGACAAACCAAAGCCTGCATCCTTTGGTTTATATAGTGTCATCTTTTTATCTGCTGACCTTGGCTCTCCATACCCTCCAGCTCTGCCGAGGTAACCTCACTAACAAGACATGCTCTGGAAACACCTCTCCAATTCAAATCACATCGACATAGGACCTGAGCGACAAGAGAACCTCTGAGCTGTTTGGGTCAATAAAGGCAGGAATAGTTCTGGTTGCAGTTGGACTGGAAACTTTTTAGAGAACTTTGTCCAAAGAAGGCAAGTGAAGAAAAGTAATTGAAATGTAAACACACTCAAGTTAGGCAGCAGCTGGGAGAGCCTGAAGGTTGCGGTTCTGAACAAGCTATGTGTGTAGGTACCAATTTAAACTCAGTTCCAGTTTGGATCTGGCCTCAACACTTTAGATGATATACCTGTGTTTGAGCCAGCAAGTATCAGAAGACAGGCGATTCAACAGAAGTTCACGTAATTTCAAATCCCTCAGACTTGTGTCTCTCTGATGCATCATCAACTGCTCACACTAGGAAATAAAACCCACTGAGTTTGGCAGATGTAATGAGAATTAAGTGTGGGCAGCTATAACCAAAATCAATGAAGTTCCAAACACTGGCCAAAACCCTTCAAGAGAAAACTTAAACACTGCAGCAATTTACAATTAAACACACACAGTTTATAAGCTATTCTGTCACTGTCAAATTACTTCAGACCTATTTTCATTAGTTACTGATCTTTCCTCTTTACGTATAAAACTTGGACAAATCACAGTAGAATAAAATGGGTTCCCTTTATAAGGAGCAGTTGTGATTGCTGAATTGGCAATTCCTTTCCTCAGGTTACCACTAAAACTTTTTAACCTCCTAAACCTTGGCCTACCCTCTTCTGTGAGCAGAGCTAATGGAAGGAAAGGCAACACCCTTCCTTGGCGATCCCCTGCTCCAGTCAGCTCCTGAAAATTCATTAACGCCCAGGCTACACAACATCCCTCTCCTTCTCAGCCCTCTCATTTATGAAGTTAATTTAGTGAGGTTAAACGACACAGTATATTTGACTGCACTTTCTCACCTCTAGCTCGAGCCCTGCCAGGCTTCCTAGGTACAGAAAGGAACACTCTCCCTGCCTTGTTTCCAGGCACGCTACAAAAGGGATTGCGTTACCTTCCCCCCAACCCCAATTACTAGGCTGCGGAGAGAACTCCAATTAAGTGGTTAGCCCTAATAGCGTGGCAGCCCTTTACGAAACTGCTTATCTAAATAGAGATGTACAGAAGGCAGTTTTCTCTCTAATAGTGATGCATTTTCAATTTATGCAATACAAAGTGCATTGGTCGGCAGTGTCCCTGGCTACTGATGATTAATAGCCCATACACTGCAAGGGTCTACAAAGAAAAGTGCCAAGGGAAGCAGATGCAGCAGGTTTTATATTATCATGACTGCAACAAACTCATTCAGTGGTGTCAGCTCTGACTGCAGGATTCTGATTATGAAATATGATGCGTGTTGAATTTAATGGCTTTCTCTGCCCTTCTGGTGAGTTCACTGCTTTCCAATGTCATTTTGTGTTCTCATCTGAGTGGTAATAAAAGGAATATCATTGACTGTGCTAGCTCTGTAACCACTGTGTGTTTTACAATAAATTGTGTTTCAGGACCTTTCTACCCAGGAGAGTGTGCAGGGCCAGAAAGTAATATTCCCCAGTTTTCCAATACGAAGGCTTTCTGTGAGCGGATAGGAAATTATGCAGGACTGCCCTTCTCTTGAGGCATTGCTTATGTGAGCAGGACATCTCTTTTTCAAGTGGTTATGTAGTAAAAAGGTCAGTTTGGATTGCAAATAATAAAAAAAAAATAAAAAAGATAAAATGTCAAAATAAACAGCTGCTGCTACAGAGCAGAAATTATGATGCCTTGATGACAAGAGGATAAAAATTGTGCAAAATAGAAGTTAAATCAGGAACCTGGGCATATATGGTGTTACCCACAAAGGAATATAAAGTCAGGGGAGACTTCTGAAGAGGGGTTTCTTTATCCAGCAAATTGTAAATTCATCCAACCTGTTAGTGAACTGTGGCCTGCACCACTGAGTTAAGTTCTTCCCTTCCAGAGAGCTGGTTTGCTAGGTAGCTACAGGTGTTCTCGCAAATCCCTTTAATATCTGCAAAACCATTACACTGGTTTCTCAAACAAAGTAAGCCTTGCTACAAACACACTGTGCAGTATCAGTGCTGACGAGTGCACACACGTGACGTTATAGCTGCTAACCAACTCTGCCCCACGCTGGGGTGGTGTTACCTCAGGAGGGACCGTACAGATCTGTGCTGAGAGAAAAGACAGAGCCTCAAAGCCAGGATAATTTGTCTTACCTGAAGGGATTTCAGTAGTTTCACCTCCTTTGCTCACACACATCTCCTGCCTGTGTCAGCAACCTCAGAGGCTCAGCTGCTCCGGCAGCTGGATCAGTCAAGGAAAAGCCACAGCATAGATAAATATAAATAAATATCTTTTGAGATTCTCTGATGAATCAACCTGTCCGAACTTTCCGCATGGCTTCTGCTGCAGGCTGCAGCCAGGTTAGAGGCCGCTTGAGCCAGAGTGCAGCCCCTTTCTGTGGACAGAGTGAGACACAAGCCCATTCTTCCTCTTCCACGCAGGAGAGGGCACAAATCAAAGCGTTACTTCTGCACTTCACAATTTCAAAACTGGCCAAATCTAGAGAGCAGCAATGGAAGAGCAAGAGGTGCTTCTCATGCAGAGCAAAACCATATCCACAGAAGCAGGAAGTACCTGAAAAACAAATGGTATTTATCTCTTTGTAAATGCACAAACCGAAGTGTACCGTGCTGTTTGTTTTTTTTTAACTACAGCCCTCTTTGATGGAGTGTTTGCAGCTTCTAGAAGCTTAAGGCTGTTTTTCAGAAGACAAAGATCGTGGGCACAAAGCAGGACATAGTCCTATTAACACCAGAGATGGATGCATGTTTCACAGCCAGCGCTACCCTAATACTCTCTTCAGCTGAGTGAGTTTGCATTCAGCAGTTCAACTGTACCCTGCACCACTTTATTTATAAGGTTTTCACAAAGAATCTGTGAAGGAAACTTATACTTTTAAGATAATCCAGAACATTTTTAACCTTGTTTTTGTCTCTAGTTGAAATACCACTAGTATTCTCAATCATATTTTATGTATGAACACTTAAAAAGCCTTGCCCTAAAGGACAAATGAGAATTGTCTTTTGTCCTTTCAGACTATTTCATATATTTTCACATAAAAATGTATTGAAACAAGATTTAAAACTGTCATACATTTCACTGAGATCTACCTCCAGAGGGAAAAGAAAAGCACATTAACATTTAACATGGTGGCTTTGTCTTTCTCCCTTTCCTTCACTGTTTGCTGAAAAACTTGCAACAGTTGAAAGGTAGAAATGTCAGACAGAAATCTGTGATCTGCCTCAAAATTAAGTTATGTATTGCCATTATAAAACAGAACATTTGTCTCCTCTGGGATTCTCAGTCTTGGTAGAGAATCATCAAAGGGCCTACGAAGGCTCCCAGATGAAGAGATCACAGAGAACATGGGTCCTAAGAGCACTGTGATGAGCTTGACAATCCAGCCGAGGTGTTTCCTTCTACACTGCCTGACCTTGTCTTATGATTTACTCCAGTACGAAGGCACAAGAAGGTGCAGGTCTCAGGGCACGTCTGCGCACGCAACGCAGCGACACAGGAACCAGCCCCTGCGAAGCTTGTTCTGGGGCTGGAACTGACAGAGGCATCAGCTTCTGAACCCTGCCTGCCAGTCACTGAAAAACAAAACCTCTCATGAGATGCAGGCGCCCTTCCCTCCTGCTGTTTTCAGGGGGCTGGTATCTGCTGTTTGGAAGCAGAAAATGGCTACTGTTTGCAGGCAGAGAAAATGCAGGTTTCTTGGAACCTCTACAGAAATAGCTTGAACTGAACCACAGCCCTGAAAGAAACCACAGCCTTGAGTCTCCTCTGCGCAACAGCCCACAAAGCGCTGTTCTTAACTCCAGGTGTCCTCAAGAGCAGGTGGACTGATTCGGCACCCAGGGCCAGACTATTCCAAATGCACTCACAACATTCTTCCCAGGCTGGCAGAGACTGCACAGTGAACACGAGCTCGGAAAGCCGAGCAGGGAGGAGAGTTTCAAGCAGGTAGAGAAAGGTTTCATACAACTAAGACAAAAGTTTTGTAGCAGCTGGGTTATGCTCAGTAGATAGGGGTGGAGGAAAGGCAGACATGCTGCTCCCTATGATGTCCAGTATCAGGCACGTTTCTTATTCTGAATGTATTTCTTGTGTTTTCAAGGTGTGAATCTGGTCCTTGAGTTCAACAAAGCCTTTAAGCATCTGCTTGTATTGTATTGGCTTCAGTGGGGCCTCAGAGGAGCATGTCTGTCTTGGAATAAGCCACCACGTTTTAAACTTTCTGACCACTCATCCCAACACAGCCACAAGGCACAGTCCATGTTTACATCAGTCCCTAAAATTCTCTCTGTGCACGTCCTGGCGTTCCTGCATGGTGCATCCCTCCATTTCTAAGCCTTTTGCTTCAGGTGAGTACAGTTAGCCAGGTTTCTTAACGAGCTCTGCATTTTGGGAGCTCCTGTACTTCCTGGTCAGAAGCATGGTGCAAGGCTTGGCTTCGCGCAGAACAGCCGATGGTCAACACTGCTCATTAGTAGGATCCAAAGCCTCCTCAGTCTTGCTGATTAATTCATGAGAGCCTCGTGATTATGATAAACACGAGATGCTAGATCATCGGGGATGGTTTTGTTAGTTTGGGCCAGGCAGAATTTTGTAACAATTACACCTATGCAAGGCCATATGCCAAGAATGTTTGGGGGGTTTTTGTTTTGGTTTTTTTCCCTTGAAGGCCGTATCTGAAGTATCCTGATAGGGAAATCCATTAACTTTCCTGCAATTCTTCAAAGCAAATAAACAATAAATACAACATTTCTTCCCTTTTTCCTTGTTGATATTAGATTTTCTCCTAAATTTTTCTTATAATATTGCTTAGCAAAACACAGCTATGAAATCTAGCATGGTTTAAGAGCAGATATATAATTTTCTCTCTACTTATAACATTCTGGCTTATTCAAATCTACCAGTAGACGCTACGTAACATAGTGTCAATTTGATGGTGGGGGAAAGGAGCCCCACATTCAAGGGAGCCCCCAAGATCTCTCGCTGTGCCTCTGGGAAAGCAGGGAACAGAGCAGGTAGTTCCTTCTTATTTCACCCCCACCTGCTCCTGGCTATTTTAAAACTGTCGGGCACCTCCACGCGCACAGAATCCAGCTCGCAGGGCAGGCCTGCTCAGCCCCAAGAGAGCAGATGTACAGGGCAGGGGGATTAATGTTCTTGGGGGATTTCCTTAGTACTCAGGAAGCCGGCATGAAGGCACTAATAACCTCTTCAAGCAGAGTACATTTTCTCATGGGGATAATAGCTGGAGGATAGAAAGAGAGAGCTTTTATACTGTAAAGGAACATTATCTTTCTTGTATGAAAACTAACCATTTTTGGGTCTTTAGTGCAGAACTAAGCTACCTCAATTTTACCTGCGTGTGCACCTGTGTAAGGACAATTTTGAAATGTCAACAAAATATGTTTTAAGGAGTCTGTCTTATGCCTCCCTGTTTGCACTTAATTTGTTTCATCACATAGGGATAAGAATTAAAGGCCTTCACTACGGTTTAGGCAGCTTGCCAATACCTACTTTATAGCAATAAAATATGTACAAATTAAGGAATCTCATGTGGAAAATTCATTCAACAGCCTCAAAAGCCAAATGAATGGTAATTACTTCCAACACAATGTGGTGGCAATCAGGCAAGATTGGATCATGCTTTTAAATGTATGTCTAAATTTTTAAGAACCAAGATAATTATGAATTATGAAAATAACTCAGACAATGCTACAGCAAAGACAGTGTTTGTGGAATAAGAAAGAGATCTTCTTTAAGGAACAGAGAAGACTTAATTCCAGCACCTGCATGGAATAATCAGAGAAGTGTGAGGCTGGTATTTTATTTCTTTACTTCTAGCTGTCATTTTGTACTTTAAGATGGCTCATGGATGCATTGAGGTACAGAGTAAGTGGAAGCATATAACAATACAAGAAAAAGGATTTATCCTACTCACTTAAAGCAGTGGAGTTTCCTTCTGGTTCACATTCACACGTACTGCAACACAAAAATAAATTTGTCATCTTTGTTCTCTGTGCAAGTTTTCATCAATCTAGAAGAAAAAAGCTTAATGTTCACCCACTTAGGCAGTGCCAACTGAATAAACACAAAGCCGCTTCGATTCTCATGGGTAAAGCTGAACAGATTTAGATCAATATACCCAATTGTTTATAAAAAGGATTGGAAAACACAACCACACCTTCACTGTCTTTTTGAGAAGTCTCTAGGAAACCTTTCCATTCAGGAAGAAGTGCAGCAGAACAGGTCTAAAATATAATTATATTATTGTATTAGCAAATAAGGAAAATAGAACTATAAGCTAAAATATAGATAAAATATCAAATTTATTTTTTCCATTGAAAAAACTGTCAGGGCACTGGACTGGCTTTCTTGCAGAGCTATATTCTTGTAAATTAGTGGTATCATAGAATAATTTCAAGTTGGCAAGGACCTCTGGAGGTCTCTTAGCCAAGCTCCTGCTCAAAAGAGAGACAACTTTAAACAGCTTGCCTATGGCCTCGTACTGTTGGGTAGTACTGCCGGCGCACTCTGTGCTGGGGGCTGCATTCAGTACTTACACCTGCACCTGAAACAGCAAAACATGTGGGAAAGGTTGCAGGGATTACGTGATGTCTGGAAAACCTCTGCCTTGGGATGCATTTACAGACACTGCACCACAGGCGAGTACGACACGACACCAAAGCTCATAGGACCAGCAGAGCTGCCACTGCTCTGAGTTTAGGGTCCTGCCAACTCCACCTGTGTGGGGTTACCCAGCCAGGAACCCACCTGCCCCAGGATTTACTGCTCCTTAAAGAGAGACGTAAAGAGAAGGTAACACTTGTGCTCCAGCTCCTCCTTTGCTGGCTGGCATCAGGGCTTAAGTCTTCTTCAAAGAGAAACCTGTCACAGTCACAGGGGTACTGCCACCAGTGAAGGAAGGGTAACAAAGCAAGGGACAGCAACACTCACTGAGCACAAGGCAAAACCCTCCCACTGCTGAGGACCCGCATCAGTCCTGCCTCAGGTATCTGTACTGGCATCGCACGGGAGCGCGATGTACCCTGCAGGAAGCTCAATCTACTTAGCTTATCACAAAGAGCATTAAGAGGCCGCTCGATCAATGGCTAAAACAAGCTGTGCAGGGAGAGACCCTTGCAGCACAGTGTGCTTTAATCCGAGAGGCAAAAAGTTTAATATGATCCAATGCCTGGGAGCTGAAACTGGGCACACTTGAGTGGACAATAAGCTGCATCGAAAACCGCAGTGAGAAAATTACCTGTTAAGGTTAGGGATGGTCTAACTAGGCAGAGGGTGTCCTGTCCATAGCAAGAGACCAGGCCAGCTACTTCACAGGCAGCGCTGCTGTTGTTTTGTTGTGCTCAAACAGGATAACACAATTGCTCACTGTAACTTGAGAGTAAATCATTATTTTCCGGGGAGTTATTATTTCCCAGGGAACCTTTGTTAACAGCAGCAACAGCAAGGCAAGGTCTGACATCAGTTAGAAAAAGATAAAGCTCCCAGCTCTCATTGATTGCTGTACAGCGCTGACGTTCCCTCGGCTCACTCGCTGTGTGCCCCCGCACGCTGCCCTGCAGCTATTGGGGGAACTCAAGAGGGTGAGAGCCCCCGCACCCGACCCCAGAGTGGGGAGATGAAGCCCCCGGCCCCTCCTCCTCGCTCCCTGTCAACTCCCAAGGAAGCTGTCCACCAGCTCCTGCTTCATATGCATACGCATGTGCTGGTCTTTAATTAAAGCCATCTCAATTAGTCGTACCTGAGAGGCCTCTCCCTGTGGGGAAGGTCTAGCACTGCTGTCGGATTCGCAGCAGAGGCTGCCCCAGCTTCACGCCCGAGTGCTCCGACCCGGCCGGGGCTGACAGCGCGGCTGGATTGCCACCGGCTGGGGTTAGAGGTGACAGTGACTGACATGGGAACAATCTCCCGGTGACAAGCCTGGCCCACTGCATGCACCTTGGTGTCTCTGATGAGTGAACTTGATCTTACAGGCAGTTCAACAGGTGCAGTACCTGGGTGCCTAACTTGTGGGAAATTATTTTTTTTTGGAAGATCAGTGAAGTTTTTTATCTAGAATCTTTTTATTTCAAATGCTCTTCCTCCTCTTTAGGCTGTGAACATGTCTTTCCAATTTTTTTTCTTGAAGTTATAAGGGAAAACCAAGTATTTTTAAATTATTTTAGTACTTACAAAAGGAATTATTTATTGATATTTTTTAATTATAATTTCCTCCCTTTTAACCTTGTTAACAGAAGATCAATTAAGGTCAACTGTTGCAACTGTGACTCCCCCCCACTCCTCCCTTTACTCTTGGATGACTTTTCAGCCTCTAGCAACGATACCTATTGTGAAATAGGAAAAAAAATACAGCTCTGGCAGTTCATAAATTTCAAAACTTAGCAAAAAAAATTAGAAAGCACAGTAGCAAAAGAAGAAATAAGACAGAAATGTAGCAGTGAGGAAAAGCTGAATATACTGAATGCATTCATGTTTCATTTTAAGTGAAAAAAAAAACACTGATACATTGCAGAGACTTTAAAAAGAGTGGAAGATTACGCTGTCGAAACAATGAAAATGTGAGAATGCGGTTCTGTGACGTTTTCCTGCTTCACGTTTGTAGCATTCATTTTTTGTTTCTCACCTACCACATATTTTTCTGTATCTTCATACCTGGGCTATACACAGCTTCTACCTGCATCCTGAATCTCCTTCTACTGAAAAACAAAAATAGTACATTTACATCCTTGAAATCCTAATAATTTGTAACAAAGAAACTTAAACCAACGTTCTTTTGGAAAAAGTTCTAAACCTGTCATACCCTGCCAATATTCAGTCACACCTTGAATTCTTTTCTAGAACCAGCAACAGCAAATTCAACATTACATCTCCGTGTTTGAGGATTCCCGTTACGTACACAGTCATCGCTGAACCTTAGTTTCTGACGCTTCCAAGTAAGTGTTCTGTAAGGTAACAAAGACAAACATAATGTTCAAGACGTTATCTGAGAAGGACTACAAAACACCCCTTTTGTAGATGGTGGAGGTGGCAGATGATGCCTTTAGTGTAGAGGGAAAAAAACCCAAGGAGCTCACAAGGGTAATTCCTGTCTCCTTGCTAATAGATCAAGATCCAATACGAGTCCTGATTTTCTGGGGGGCTGTGCATATGTGAGTGTGGTTTAATTTAAACAGCTCGGCATTTCACAAAATAGATACCAAAATTGATTCTGCCTACTTCAGGCTAAACATAGGAAAATGCTGACTGACAGAATCACCTAAGGGTAATAAATCTGCCAAGTGTTTTGTTAAACAGCTATTCAGTTTGAAATGTATCCCAGCATTCTAGAATAACAATGGGCTACTGTAATGTATGGTGCATTAATTATAGAGTTGACAAGAAAATTACCCTTCAAGCCAAGATTACTAAAAACTTTGCTAGGCTTTTTTTTTTCCTACCCTCTCCTGTTAAATACAGTATTTAGTGTAGCCCACCTCCTCCTGCAGAGTTAACCAGCATGGCAGTAAAGTTCCAGGGAGATTTGCACTGATGTTTCACCAACACTGGCTGCTTCCCCAAAATTTTGTTATGGCTGCTAAATGCTAAATTTTGACTATCAACCTTAAAAATGGCATCAGCTTTCCTCACTGTACGTTTTTCTAATGAACATAATAAAACGTTGCTTCAATTTGTGACTGTATTTACATCCTACCACAGGGACGCTTGCAAATCTCTGACAATCTGGGAAAAAAACCCAAATCAGGTTTCAAACAGTCGCTCACATAGTGGTGAAAGAGTGGGAGCTCCAGCCTTGAGGGAGTGCAACGATGTTGGAAATTACTGTAAGAATACAACAGAAACATAAATAAGCCATTAAGAGCGGAACATAATTTGCGTGTTTTCCAGGCAAATTTCCTCTCTGATCCCTCTGACGGATCAGAGAGGAAACTTTCGCAATTCAGGGCTAAACTCAGATGCTTACAGCAGGGCGGTGCAATGGTGCTTCTGCAACAGACCCCTTGCGTGTGTGCTGCCACGTGCACCCACGTGCAAATAAGGTGTTTTAGAAATTAGGGTTTGCAACTGGTAAATTCTTGCCTAATAGCATCCTGACCACAGGATGCAGAAACTGATTCGAGGGCCATGAGAGTGCCAGAAATGTCATGGAAAGACTTTGTTCTCTAATAATTTCTTCTGAGATGTACTTCTGTTCAGAAATCTTGGGATGTGACAAATCCTGTACATAGACAACTTCTGCATCAAAGGATGATTAATTTTTAATTTTACTGTAGTCACCTTCTAAATACAACTAACCATTATGCATTTGCTTTTTTGAGTTAGAATTTCTCTCAACGCACAGCACAATTCTCTCGTGAGTTTTCAGCATTCATGCACGGTTGCTGATATGGAAAAGCACTTCTGGTATTGCCAAGACAGAAGTGCTTACTAGTAAAGAAATGTTTCAAAACTGTACTGAAATATACTCTATAGAGTTGAAAATGACGTGTTAGGACTAAAGGAAATATTACACGTGCTGCAAGTTGAATTAAAATTCAAAGATCTCCTATAAGCATAAAACTGAACACTCAGTTTCCTATAATTTGAGGTATAAGCATGGCTTAAAATCAAACATCTGAAAAATGACACCACTGAGATTTGCCACCCTGAGGAACAGTCTGGGAGGATATATGTTTTTAGCACAATGCCATGCCTCCTTTCAACTGGGTCCAGAGAAATCCTTCGGTTTTAAAGCGTAATTTTTAAAAGTTACATCTTTTATCGTCTGCTTTACTGTAAGTTTTGTGAACTCACTACTAAAATAAATGAACAAGCATCATGGATTAGAAGAGTTTCAACTGTTAGAAACCCCACTGTACCAGAGCACATTACCTTGTAATTTATTCTAATGTAGCGTGTGTTTCCCCTTAAAGCAAATGTCTATTCCTTAGGCATGTATCTAAATGCCTTTCTGATTAACCTCTCTGATGGAAAGCCCACACAGCTCAAGTGAAATCTCTCCATTTACCTCAATGAGCTCTTTATTACTCTCCTCTCCAGAACCTGTGATGGGCTTCATACCGTAACAGTGAAAGCTTCAGGTGAAACCGTAACGGTGTGGACTAGATGCTTAAAGAAAGCAAATCAAAATAACATATTGTATGATGACCAGGAGGGGCTGTGGCACCAAAGGAGGGAGATTTCTGAGTAGTAAGGTCAATTAATTAAGTCAGAAACTTATATACATGGGCTGCAACAGTCTCACAGTGTAGCCCCACTTCATCAGAGCTCTTGAGTAGAACGTGACATCGAAGAGTCCTAACTCTAGCGTTTTGTGCTGGTTTAAACATATTTTCATCATCCGCAGACTCCTTCTCCCCAGAGATAAGTATTACCCACTTCAGCGAAGGGATCACGTTTCTTTCAGTCTCTGTGACATCACCTCAACCTTTAGCAATGCACCAAGAGAATCAACAGAGAATGGACCGAAACACAGGCCTAACGCGCGCCTCAATTTTCCGCCCACACATCCCTGCTTTACTATCCCTGCTTTACTACCATCACCCCAATGAGCGAGTCTCTTCCACAGACATCGGAGGCGGTTACACTGCCTAGCGACAGTCTCAAGCTTGTCAAATTTCATCTCAAAACCAGATACGCTGGTTTTGCTGTTGCTCCACTATGATTATCTGACTTGTCTAGCACAAACCAGAGCGCTTGTTTCACAGGTCCGTTAGATCTGCAGATATGAGGACTCAGTCTTGACCACAGATTTGAAGCAGCGACAACAACCAACACTGAAACTGCTCGAATGTTCCGTTACATCCACAGTCAGAACCCTACGGCTTTACCACACCCTGCCACAGCTGCCCAACGCTGCGCTCGTGCTTTCCAACTTCAGATTCAAGAGTCATTATCACAGATCTCTTCCTCAAGTAATCTTTTCTTCGTCCTTTCAAACAAGATGAAGAGATTAAGTGTCTAAAGCTCTCTTCAGCTGGCACGATTTTCAAGTCTTTCCTGTAACCCCTTCCCAAATCCTTTCCAATTTGCCAACATCTTTTTTGAGATTCACACATCAAAATTGGACACACATTTCTAGTAGTCGAATAAGAATACTCTGAAGCTAATTAGTGCAGTTCTATTTAGCAATTTTCCACTTGACAGCTATGCTTGCACCACTCACTGCCTTTGGCCGGCGCACACTCTGTGTATGCTTCACTTGAACGGGGCTTTCTTTGGTGGGAAGGAAAAAATTGTAAATTCTTGCTTTCTTCCAAACACAGTTTAATTCATGCTTCTAGTAGATCCTACACAATTCCACTACATCTGCTTCCAAAATGAGGTGCATTTAAGATTTTTCATACTGGGGGGAAGGGGGGACACAAGAAAACACTAAAAAAAACCCAAACAACCAAATTTGCTTTACTTAAGGAAAGAATTTTTCGTGTGGCTCATTACAACCCAGACCACTGCTGGCACAGCTCTGCCACTGCCAAAAGTCTGCACAAACTCCCTGCTCAGGAGCAGAGGACGCTGCCTGTGTTGAGGAGGAATCCTGGCTCTGATGACTTTGAAGACATGAGGCTACAAAATGGAAAATCCCTTTGTAACAGGCGGTACATTTCCAGCTGGCCATTACATTACACAACTTCCAGGGATTACTGGTGACTTTCGTAGGCAACTGTGCAGCTGTA
This sequence comes from Apaloderma vittatum, assembly GCF_000703405.1. Taxonomy (NCBI): domain Eukaryota; kingdom Metazoa; phylum Chordata; class Aves; order Trogoniformes; family Trogonidae; genus Apaloderma; species Apaloderma vittatum. Next base: position 75,791 of record NW_009735989.1, on the reverse strand, counting down.
AAACATCTGGGGGTGCTGGCATACTTCCTAGGCCCCGCTTCAGAGCTCGCCAAGAGCCACGCTGGTTACTGACAAGTGCTGCTGAGCCTCCAGAGCCCACACAGTACTGTCCAAATCAGAAATGTCACAGCAATCAATTCATAGTAGACACTTGTGCCAGAAATCACGTAATTCATATTTTTCTTTCCCACAAAGCACGTTTTCTAGATGTCTGTTATGAGAATGCCCTCTGCACCATCACTGCCAGAAACGACCAGATTCACTGCGACTAAACACGACCCAGGCCAGTCTTAGGCACTATATTGTCATGGGCTTGAACTGCTTTCATTGCATTAAATACCCAACTCCACTCACTATGATGTTAAGAAGGCTGCCAAAAACCCAAAGCTTTCAGGAGGAGAGAAAGCACAAGAGGAGGTTAAAACCAAGGAATCACTTTGTAGAGATGAAGCACTAGGTGACAGCAAGAGCTCCCAGGTACTCATGCAGCAAGTATTAAAATCATCATTCTCTCCTGACTTAGACAGTCATTTTCATATTCTCTCACTGAAGAGAGTAAAATAGCATTAAAAGAAAAAAGAAAAAAAAAAATCGGCAACTTTCCTAAATTTACATGACTGCAACGGTGAAAACCAATGAAAGCAGCTTGGCATTTTTATAAGACAGTTCAAATAAAAATTAATGGCACATGTAATAATAATTCCAAGCGTATTTTGTTTCCATTTATACCCAACTAAGACAATTTTTGGTGCATTTGGTTTTATAGCTCTGTGTATATGCAGCAAAGTAAAAATTCTGCACATGGGAAAATAAATAAGTGGCTATATGACTGGTTGACAGCAAGATTTGTAGAGCTAATTAGTTCAATGAATAGGAAAGGCACTCAAAACTAACAGCTCATCAAATAGGTCTTCATACAAGAGATATCTGTCACCCTGCCTATGCTGAATAAATATTTTTACTGTCTTCCAGAGATCAGTGCCAACAGAAGCACATATAAAGAAAACGAAACAAAACAACAATTAAAACCCCCCAAACCTACAAAACCTCAGCCCACAGACCCAGGCAGTGACCCAGGTCGACCTCGCTGATGGCAGCTCCGTGGGGTAAGAGGTTGCTGGAAAAACGGAGCCAGGAACTACCTCCTGCCCCAGCCCAGCCCACCTTCCTGTGATCCAACACTGATTAGGGCCAGAGTCAAAGCTGTCAATGCACCCTAAATGCTATAATAAACAAAAATACTGTTCCCAGTTTTAGTCTGGGGCCAAAGGCCATCACTTTGGCCACTCAGACCACTCCAGTGTGGTTGTACCACCCGGTGTTATTACAGCTCTGACCAAAACAAGAGGAAGGACACGGAAGAACGAGCCCAGCCCCGCTGCTCTTGGTCTTTCCTGAAGGACTCACACCACGGCCCAGCCCCCTGGCTCCACTGTACCCAAGGATGTCTCTGCAGGAGCCCTGGGTGCATTTCAGCAGAAGACATTAAACTACAGAAGCAGCGACCTTTGAACACAGGAGGAGTGTGTGGAGCCGAACAGAGCGAGCCCCTCAGAGCACCAGGAGCCCGCGGACGCTTCCGAGTGCCCCAGGCCCCCATGTGCAGGACCTGTTTCGAGGCTCAGGATCCTGAAGCAAAGCGTGGCCCCTTAACAGAAGATCTGGGCCACTTTTTCTGGTGCTGCTCTCGCTGCTAATGTAGAGAGATGAGAGGAAGTGGTCCCTTAAAGGGTTTAGGAAAACTTCTCCCCTGCCTCTACATTAAAAATGTGTGCTCTCACAACCTGAGCGGCTGCCACTGAAATAAAACTCCAGATACACAATGCAAAAAATCCTGAAGTTGGTTCGGGGTTTACTGACCCTCCTGTCGTGTCCTAGCAAAAGGGGGGCTGTTCCAGCTAGGGGTTGCCCTCAGGACACAACCTCGATTCCATCTCAGTGCCTGTTTCCTGCACAGAAAGTCAGACCCGATGTATTTCAGATCCCACTGGAGGGGAAAAAGACAATCTTTATTGCAAATTTTCTCATGCAGCAATGTGTAAATTGGCCCCAGCACGTCGTTGCTATTAGAGACCCAGGAGGCTACAACAGCTCAAAGCTCCACAAACCAGCTGCCTGCACACCAGAGGTTCTCAAATGTCCACAAAACACGTCCTGTCGCACACAACCGCACGTACTCCTGTTGTGCAGCGAGTCCTTTCTTGCGTGGTTCTCTGTTACCGGTGTGTTGCGTTGAAAATTGTGACTAATTGGGAAGAGAGAACACATTCCCCAAGCACTCTTATGGCCCAGTAGAAACGACAACACCTTGTGTAGACATTTGAGGTCAGCTAATTTCCCTGAGAGTTAGCAACAGAAATGTTGCTTCAATCAAACATTAACAGGTTTAAGCAAGTGCTTTTGTGTTAGCGGGACCCAATGGGGCAACGCACTGCAGATTGAGGGAACAATCGAGTTTTGAACAAGTAACAGATTAAATGATAAAAATCAGCAGTGTTCAGGGAAAGATACCAATATCACTGGATTTCACCTGAGTGTTTACAATCCATATATATCACCTTATTCAACCCCCTTCACTAAAAAAATTAGATTCCCAGGGGCAGTTTTATTCCCATAGGAGAACTTGCATGAAATACATAATTATGAGAGAAAACCAGGTTACAAGACATTTTTCTGAGCAGAACAGTTCCTTACAGCTATCAAAATAAAGTAGTCATCTATCTGTATCTCGCACTTCTTGACACAAAGTTAATAACAAATTTTAATAAAATTAAAAAAGGAAAAATAAAGAATCAATAAGCATACACTGAAGGCAGCTTACTGAAGCTAAAAGCAAGGACCCTGCATCTGTCCTACTTCTGGCAGCCAGTGCTGAGCAGGACAGAGAGGAGGAAAAGAATAAAGTTTAGAAGCAGCTGACAGGAGGAAATCACTCATGCAAGTGCCAAGAGACAAAGAAACTCCCTGACAAGGACCCTGAGAGCTACTTTACATCTGGTCATAAGCAAACCCACCCCATCTCTAGCAGCTCCTGCCAACTAATATCAGCAGAACTGTCCGTGTTACAGAGAAACACAATAATGTTAAATAGTCCAAAGTAATTAATGGCTTATACAGTCTTAATATTGACATTCAAGTAAACCATTAGCTCCTCTGGCGAGTGGTATTTCTAATTGATTGGAAATTGTGATATATCCGTTATTCAGTCAACTCAGTTTTGCAAACGAAATTGATATCTGAAACCATTCCAAGAGATATAACGAGTCTGTAGTAGCTACATATTTAAAAGAGGAGAAAAAGTAAACCATCTGTTTGCTTTTGTATAGTAACATAAAACATATCCTTGCCATCTCTTTTGACTTTGCCACTGTACTCCTTTGAAGAACTACACAGAAGAAAAATGCTTAGGCTATGCAGGCTTTCATCGTACTCCCCAAATCTTAGTCCTCTTTTGCAGTAAATCATTACAATTCTATTCATCTTTTTATGCCTGTAATCCAGAGTTTAAAGCACACTCTTGGATATAAAGGCCATTTGGGACAACCATAAATTGATGAAACATTGGCCTTGTCTTCTCAGCATTTCAAAATGATTCCACACATTTCAGTATTCAAATTCCTCTAAAACTGAGGCGCAGTAGTGAATGGAAGCAGAACTGGGTAAACTCACATCTGAACGTTTCACTTGTGATTTAGCTTTTTAACACCACTCCGTCAAATCTTGCTGAGCTTCCTTAACCACAAAGCAGTACAGCCGGCGCATTTCCGCCGAGATATCGAACCTGACTCTTGAAATCGTGGTGCAAAGAGGGTTAATGGCAGTTTCTGTTTTCCTCTCCTAGTGCTGACACTGCCCTCAGTGAACTCAGTAACTTCTCTCAGGTGGACCAGGACAGGTGGCCAGCAGGAAGCAAGTCCACATTCACAACTAACATAATTCATGACAAATTGTCTCTCTGTGCTCACTCTCTCATATTGAATTCTTCTTGTGTGTGAAAAGGTAAGGCCACGGCCAGGGCTGCAACTGTAATTAAGGTTCACTGAGTTGCTGTTTCCATTATCAAGCCCACTTTCCAAGATTTAATAAGTCAGCACTTCCAATTGCACAAGCCTGAAACTTGACATTCAAGTTATCAGCAGAGACACAGTTTGTGCTTATCTGTTTATCAAAAGCACAATTTAAATGCTCTCAGCTGTTGCTGAATTGGAGATCTAAACAGCATGGCCTGCATCCTCCTCTTCTTCTGCTTAGGACTTACACGCGATGAACACCAGGTTTTCCTCTGGGGAAGGCAGGCACACGTGTGTTCCAGTGACGACGTTAGAAGTGTCTCCTGACCAACAAACTTGGAGCTTACTCGCACGCAAAATTGAACAACCTGGTAACTCAGGGTGTGCAACCTGCATGACCTGATTGTATCGAGAGCTTAAAACAGGCAACACCTCTATGACATCCTGGGCAGCCTGCCTGGAGCTCCCAGAACGAGCTGGGACAGGAGATCCCTGCGCGTGTGGGACCATCTCACGGTTCATGCCTGAGCAGGCGCAAGGCTGGGCCCAGCGCAAGAGGCAGCGCCAGCTCAGCAGCCTCTGCCCCTCCTTCCCCTCGCTTGTCAGCCCAGCGCCAGCCCAGCCCCGCTGCCCATCCCACAGCGCAGCCCTGGCACGCCCCGGCCGATGGAGCTGTGCCAAAGACAGGTGCCCAGGTCTGGGTTGGCACAACCTGATGGAACAAGCCCCCGATAGGTGGGAGAACTGGGTGCTGTGCTCCTCTGCAAACCCTGCGATCACCTCTCTGGTGCAAAGACCAAGTTTGTATCTGATCTCCCAGGTGACAGCGTGCTTTCGATGAACACAGCCAGCTTCTTACTGCTTTTCCCCTTAACCCCTGAGTTGGGAGACAATTCCATTATGAGTAAGAAAAGGCGTAACTTGTACATTTGGCAAGTTACGTGCACAAGAGTAAGCAGAAACACTAACAGTGATGCATACATGAGCAAAAACGGAAAAGACATCTGCAAAATGGTAGATGATACTTGGTATCTCAATATTAATCTCTTCTTCTGGACACCAAATACACAAACATCCCACAGCAGTAAGAGACACATGTAAGAGCCAATAAATGACAAGCTCTGCAGTTTGATTCACCATACTGTCCAGATCCAGCTTGGGTTTAGCATCACAGCCTGTTCTTAGCACAGAAAATGAATTAATTTCATCCTGTGTACAAAACAAAAAGTAACTAAAATGAAACACTGAGGAAAATATCTCCTAAATTTCACTGAAACTATCCATACAGAACATTAAAAAAAAATAAAAGGAAAATCTGACATGCTCTTTGCATCAAAAACCAGCACTGAATTCAACCTTAGTTCCCAAGAACGGGAATTTTCAAAGCTGTGTATGTAGGTCAGGTACACAAGCCCCACAGAAATGCAACAACTTCTCTAGGTTATTTCTGAAACACCTACCCTGAAAGAACACAGATATGGACAAATCCTTAGATAGTTAAAGTCAACACAGGCCTTTCCACCTGGGATGAAACACCAGCTGAGAGCTGACAGCTTTCATCGTTTCAGGTGTCAGAGTTTTGGCCTCTGCAAAAAGGTGACGTACAGAACCCTCCTGCACAAAAGAGAAAATGAATTAATTTCTCAGTCCCGACCATGAAACCTCTAGCCCTGAAAAAGCTTCTTTCTCTGCTAGACCAAACACTCAGCGACTCCAGCTCGTCTCAACGGTCTCTTGGTGGCAGCAAAGGTCAGTGCTCATGGCATGGTCCACGTCCAGCCCCAGAAGTGAGTAGGTTTGGGATATCTCAATCAAACATCCAGCGGTTGCTTTACAGAGTTTTGTGTACACTGCTTTATAGAAAAAGGGCCGCAGGAGAGCCTGGCAATGTAACTGTAACTGCACCTTTCTGCACCGCAGTGGCTGGGCATAAATTGGGAGTAAAGCCAAGCCTGTGCAAATGAGTATTGTGTGTCAAAGGCAGCAGCATGGCTTGTACACGAGTGAGAGAGGCAAGCCCGACGTACAGATTTCAGAGCTACGAGCAAGGCAACCACAGCAATTACTCTGCATTTTTTGTCAGGAAGTCACCACAGAAAGTGTACAATGCCACGTGCCAGCAGAAAGAGATGTTGGTCAGATTCTGTTTCACGTGTGATAGTGGAAGAAGGAAAAAAAATAATCGAAATACTGCACCCTGTATCTTTCTACAGCTTACTTAGAGAGGCAGAATTTACTCCTTCAGAATAAGTTCCTTTGTTTAACACCACTCTGGTCTTAATGTGATTTTAGACTGGAGTAATTCCCCTGAACTGCTGCAGCCCAAAGTATCCGCATGGGATTAAGACTTCTGCAATATGACAAGGAGTGAAAAATCACTAATGAAATATTTCAAGACGAAAAAATTCAGCCTCAGTAATAACAATTTTAATATAAAAACAACAGTAACGCTGCTGGTATAAGCAGCATATATTTCCTTCATCTATTTATAATATGACTTTCAATTTTCAACTCCTCTTCCAGACTAGTCACAATTCAGAACATCTTCTCTCAAGCCAATCTAATTATAGTAGTAAACAAGAGAATAAAATACTCAAAAATTCACTGATTCAGTTCTCCTTCCTGCATAATGACACCTTCTTTTGTTTTAGTGATGATTGTGAAAGCTGACGATGATGAAGCACATCAGAACTGAGAAGACGAGCACATATAACTTGCTAAACTATCTTCAATGTGTTCTGTAATGTTCAATATTGATTTTGATTGAACTAGACTTCTAATAGAAGTTATCTGTTCTAGCCAGCTGCCAAATATACCTGCTCAGTAATGTGTCCACATTCATTAACAGTTGTTTTAATAATATTTCATTTTAAAGCTTAATTTTATCCACACATTAGCTTCATATTACTTATGCAAATAAAAGCTTTATGGCTATATTAGCAATAATTCATTATCATTCCCTACTGGCTTCGTGAAGGAATTTGTAACTTTGGAGTACATCCAGAGCTTTTAATTGAAGATACTAAGGGAAGCCTACATTTAGTTAAGAAGCATTTGCACATACAAATTGAATATGATCAGCATAAGTCTCTCAAACTCTTTCCAGGCTCAAAGACAGATTGTTTAGGATAAGACTTTTCCTTGAGTCCTGTCTGAAGGACAAGGTATTAAGGTGGAATCCAGTGAGCATCCCGAGGGCAGGAGGCTGTGACAAGAAGGTGATCTGCTCGTTGAAAAGCACCTCCCACTCTATCTTCACTCTTGGGGCAGAGGTAACACTCGTCCCTTGCTCACCTGCCCACCTCCCAGCAGGAGAGAGGAAAGCAGTGATCTCCCAGCGTGACTTCCCTTCCAGGGACTCAGACTAGTTGAGAAGTGGTAGCAGGGAAGGAAGGAAATGTCAAGGCTGTACAGTCACGTTGCAAAACCAGGTAAGTTTTCGTTGCTAGGACTGAGGGAGCATGTTTTGATGCAAATCTACCTTTTTCTATTGCTTTACATCTTCACAACTAGCCCCTGGTAGGGAATTTACAAGGACTGAATACACAGAATATTGCAAGTACATGGAACAGAGAATAGTTAACGACCTGTTAAGTATCACCACCAATGATCCTGCAGGGCTGGATCTTCTAAGTTCCAGTGTTTCTGTCTGCAAAGGTGGAGGGCCAGAGCCTAAATTATCTCAAAAGCTTATTAAGAAAATGGTGTTGAGGCCAGCCCTTTCTTTGTGCTCTAAACGAGTTCTTGTTGGATTAGGAACTGACTCATGTTTACTTTATTATGTCCCAAGTCACATAAGGACTGTGGGTATCTTCCCCATCTCCTACAGAAGAAGATGTTTTAATTAGCCAATTATATAAGTAAAAAGCAATCTAATTTCTGGGCCAAACAATATCATGGCACAGATATTAAATTTAAATTAGCAAGACATACCAATGTTTTTTCTTTAGCACGCAAACCCGACCCCCCGCACAGATAATTAGCGTTATGTCTGTGTGGTGATCTGTAGCAGTGAAAAAACTCAAACGGTGGTGAGTAATGAGCACGGTAACAGGTATAAGAATTTCCCTCTACGCTCTCTCTCTCCAGCTTTTGCCCTTTTAATTTAGTTTATTAGTAATCATGGCGTGTCCTTAAAATATATGCTTCGGAAAACAAGCAGCAGTGTTTGCAAACAAGCAGCAATGCTGTTTCCAGGAGACAAGAGCTGCATGCGATTCCAGGAGATTCAGTTCCCAGCTCTCTGCAGCCTTCTCGCACGACACGGTGAAGCCACACGATTTTTCTGCCCTTCTGTCGCACGAGGACAGACATTTTCCCACCTCTTTGCTCTCTCCATTTCAAGCAAGTACTAGGAGACAGAAGAAGCCTCACCACATCCTTGTGAACGGGTCAGAGCAGTGAGCTCCCCGGCACTGGCGAGGCACAATTGTCATGAGTTTTCTGCCAAAAAGAAACCCCAGCAACGTAACCTTTAACTCTGGTGGGAGAAATAAACATCTCATAAAATATACATATTTAAAAAAAAAAAATAAGGGAGAGGGAGGGAATAGATCTTACAGCCTTAACTCCATATGCACTTGTTCTTTACACACAACTATGAGTTTAAGCTGAAGCAGAGAATCAAAATATTTGATCCAGGATGATGGGTGCTTTTGATTGTCAGCTAGTGAAAGCTCCAAGGAACTGTTTAAACCGAGCCCAGAATCCACCTTCTGAGATGGAAACAGACTGAAAACATGTTTGTTTAGGAATTAAAATCACACATTTACAAAACAACTAGCTGCTTTGAAAATGTGTTTTTCCACCTTCCCCCCAAAAGAAAACAGAAGCCTGTTCTTCCCTGCCTGACACGCCAGCGGTCTCCGCAGCAGCCGCAGCTGCGCAGCAACGTGAGTCTCTCCGAAGAGCAGCGTGGATTTCTCCGAATTAGACATTTATCCTGCAAAGGCCAGGGCAGCAGAGCGCCCGCCTTGGAAAAGCCAACAGATCAATTCTGCTTAACCCCTCAACTCTGAATCCTTACTGCAACCTTTCCCAAGTTGCGAGGTGTCAAACCACCCCTAAACAAAACAGTGAGGAAGTTTGCCGTACAGCGAGAGGGTGAAGGGGGAGAATTATGTTATGGAACAGCTGTGAGGGACTGTTGCCCACCTTCCGGAGCAGCAGAGCCCCTGTCCCGGCAGCGCTGCCTCAGCTTCGGCCCCGGAGGGAGGTTTCCCTCGGACTGCAAGTAATTGCTCCCCTAACAGCATGTGACAGCCCAGAAATGCCCAGGATCGGTACTGACACATTTCTCATCTGCTCTAATGTATAAAGTGAATGTTTTTCATAAAATGGTAGCTCTTAAAGGTGCAGTACATCCACATATCCGAACCCAAACTTAATCTGTTATAAATCCGTGCAAAAGAGGGGTTAGAGGGCTGCAGGGGTAATTTCCTCTTCCTTGGCTGCTGGTGTATCACAACTTCCTGGCTGTATTTGCTGTACTACTGAATGGAAATTTGGAAAGGATTTACAATGAAAAAGTATTTCAGCACTGTTCTGAAGTAACCGCTGTCAGCATTGCCAGTTACTCTTCTGAGGTTAATAGACTTGTACATATTTTCTCTGCAAGAGCATAAGGTCCCTTCATAATTTTTTGACCCAGAATTGCTTCCCCTTACCTCACCAGGTGTGCCACTTCCCAAAAAGAATCAGTAGGATTATGCACTGGGTTAAGCCACACATTTCATCAGCTAAAAAAAGGGGTGGGTTAAAAACTCAACTCTCTACATGCTCTGACAAAATTGCATACAGGAGCAACTACGGTTTTTTGGAACCACTGCTATTCAAACCCATGACCCCAGGGCTTGCTACACTTGCTCCTCCTAAACGGCTGCCATCACTATTTTTCTGACTGGCTATGGCCAAACAGGGACTAGCCCCAGCCTTGTACAGAGACCGTGGCGGTTGTGTCTACTGGAAAGCACTTCACTACGTCATTTATTTTGCCATTTTCTATCCACAGTACATAAAGTATTCTGAATTTACAGTTCAGTATTTCTGAAGGACTTCATGCCAGAGGCCTCTTTGTCACCTCCCCTTCAACTAGATAATGTTATTTCTGCGATTGCTCACTCAGAATCCTCCACTGTTCCAAAAGGTGACCCTGCATTTTGCTGCATTTCTATTCTTGTCATCTTTGCCCCTCCTGTGAGTCAAAACAGAGTCAGTCACAGATATCAAGACCAGGTTTTATAATCACCTAAACTACTGCTTACCCCAGGAAATGCTGACAGAAGCACACGGGGGAGGTCACGATCCCTGATTGCGTTAGCGCCCTGTTTCTGATGCAGCGGAACAGCTTTCGGTAGCATTACGGATGAACATGTCCAACCTTCTGATACACGCACATTTCCCAACCCAGCACCTGGAAAGCATTCGCTCAGCAACCCTCACACTTCCCAGACGAGGGCTTTGACAGCTTCGCTGTCAGCACGGCAGCACCCCCAGGCACAGCTCAGTCACACAGGTCAGCTCGGGTGGGAGCTTGCCGCCACCAAGCCTGGCCACCGCGCTCCCCACGACCAACAGCCAGGTCACGGGCAGCGCTGCTGAGCTCTGGGGAAGAGCCACCCAACCACCCTCCAGGGGGGGATCCAGAGACGCTCTGACCTCTCGGCAGTGCAAACGAGAACGCTCTGTCACCTTGGGCTAACGAGCCTGGGGGACAATCGCAGTGAAGGCTCTAACATGGGCTGCAAAAACACGTGCACAGCACTGGGAAACCACCTGGGCACTTGCAGGTCATCACACGTCTCACTGCGGTGACCAGGCCCTAACAGCAGCGTAAGGAAAAAATCATATCATATCATATCATAGACTGGCCTAGGCTGGAAGGGACCTTAGAGATCATCTAGTCCAACCTCCCTGTCATGGGCAGTTGGGTACTCTAAGGCTTCCACACATGCTGTGCAACTGGGATGGGGTTACAGAGACAAACAGCGTTCTGAGAGCACACGGTGCGGGATCTGGTTGTGAATGCACCCTAATCGAAGTTCTAGTGCCATGATTTTGGAATGAACTTCCCTCCCCCAGTGTTTAGCTACAAAACGTTTGAGTAAAGAATGCTAAATTACATGCAAGTCACATTAAGAACAATCAGTCTCATGTAATAGGAAATCTAACAGTTCATAAATGAGATGCAAATTCGTTTTTATGGGTGCACTATAATAAGCCAATTATTTCAGAGCTCTTCAATTATGCAGTTTCCAAATGCTGAACTGCTTTAAAATTTTTTTAAGGAGCTTTAGGTTTTTCCATAGCTTACATGGAACACAAAACATACCTGCCTTGCAAGCAACATAAAAAAAGAACCACCAAACCAAAACCCAACCCCCCTAAACATCATGCCAAGTTGCAAGCAGGAGCAATAGAAACACAAAAGCATAAGCCAGCTGGCAAATTAGAGACACAACAGACATGCAGACAACAGACCTCTGTGCTCCCCCCAGCTACAGACATCCGGGAGCCCATCCTAGAGCCCGCTGGGCCGACAATCACAATGTGCCAGTTAGGGAATGTCAAGAGCAGCACTGACCTTCGTGCCTGCAGACAGCGATGGCACTGCAGCTCCATGGCCTTGCCACCATCAAAGCCGCTCTCCGTGACTTTTGGCACTCAAATCCTGAGAAAGTATGGTTTTCCTTTGGAAAAAGAATCAATACTGAGAAGTTCTTCCTGAACTACCTCACTGTTCTTCTTCCAAGAAACTGGGGACAGGAAAATGTAGGTGTTGGTTTGGTTAAAAAATAAAAAGTAAAAGAAATCAAAAAGAATACACAAAGGAAGATCCGTTCTCATTTGTGCACTGCATGCAAAAAAGTGAAATAGTGCAAGAACCTAGTCAGATTCTCTCGGACCTCTATGGTAACACAAATTGCAGCTTGCGCCTACCCAGTCCTAAGTTTGACTTAATGTTTTTTCAAATTCAAGCCCCATTTGGGGAAATTTGGCAACACAAAAGCAAACCCACTGCCTTCCAATGGGTGACACCATTTCACCAAAATCTTCCTTTCTTCAATTTTATTGCTGATGACTCCTTACAAGAAACAAAAGCAAAACCAGTTCCGAACTAGAGATCCCATGAAGGAGCAAACCTCTCTTCACAGCTTCATGCCTTTCTAAAGCTCTTGCTGCACTGATTGCGAGGTTCAGTGTTGTTCTCCGGTGCACTTCACTGCCGAATCCTGGCAGCTGGTGAGATCTTGGCCGGCTTTTGGTCTGTGATTTTCAGCTGGGATACAACAGACTGCTGCGTGAGCAATTCCTATGGGTAATAGAACCTTTTTCCACAAAACACTTTACAGGCAGAGATTACAAAGAAATTGAAAAATCGCAGTTGTTTAGGTCTTGGCCACAGAACAATAATTAACTCGGTCTTAGCATGATTGTAATGCACAGTGCCGACCTCCGTTTCTGCTGCTCACCATCCTTCTTTATGTTGTTATTATTATTCGTATTGTGGCCTCAGGAACAAGGAATTTTGAAAAACCGTTAGGTACAGAACTCGAGCCTCGTCCCAGCAAGGCTACCAAGGGCTGGACTCCTGCCTGATCTTTCTCGTTACCATTTAACCTTTCTCCACACGGCAAAAGCACATCCATTAACCGCGGAAAGGACTTCCCTTTCTGTGTAATGGGCAGTTGTGTTTCTCACAGAGTCTCTGTTTAAAGCTCTACAGAGTTACAGGATGCTGAAAAGCAGGAAAACTTGTAACTTCTTCCCCCTCCTCTCCACACCCATATAAGCCTTTACCAGGTTTGCACCAGGCTGGCTGAGCAAGGCTTAGTCTCACGACTCTGCCAAATCCTCAGGGACAGAAGATCAGGGTGACAGATTAAATTTCCAAGTAGCAGCGAAAGAGGAAATAAAGACAAATTGCAGCACAGACTTCTACACTGCTTAAATTTTCTAGACGCAATACAAAAACTGATAGCCAGATTTAGAATTAATCATTTAGCTTTAAGAATGCTTTTTGACCAAGTCTTAGAACAAGGCACATCAGAGTTTGGACTACCTAAATCCACACGTATGGTTTGCAGCTGGAAACTGGCCCTCATTTTAACAAAGAGCATAGTCAAACAACCAGAAAGATAAAAAAAAGTTGTGAAGTGTCTAACATCGGGATCAGGACTGTTGTGACTAGAGATGGTGAAAGACTCAGAGGTAGCTTTTGAGAAGGACACCCCTTAGCAGAGCTGTCTTGAAGGCACAGGGCCTGAATCTGCAGCCAGTTGACCTTCTGGGGTAGAATAATTTTAATAGCATTCTGGCCTTATAATGCTGTAAACTACGTTGTGAATAGATGTATCAATCTTGGGTAAGAAGCTTAATAATAAATTAGTTAATTTTTTTCCTTTAGCCAAAAGGCAGTGCAATTCATAGCTTTATTTACAAAAGGTTAAACATTCCTTTAATTGGATTGCTGGCATTTAAGAGTGCAGCAGAATATCCTTCAGCAGTGTCCCTTTTATTTGTGACTGGAGAAGTGCCTAGAGAAATGCCAAGGGAAGATTTCATTTTAATAAAAAAGAGAAGCTTAAGATCCCTTTGGCGGCTTATGTTACATCTCAAAACTACCATGAACTAATGAATTTAATCTAAAAGGTCCCCAACCGCAGGACTGAGGAGGAATTGCAACACTGGTGTAGCTTGACCAAGCCTGCTTTCTACACGTGTTAGCAGTTGCATCTTTATGCTTACGTTCTGTTAGGAATACAAACACACACATCTAAAGTCTTCAGTAATTTAAAAGATATTTTTAAATGAGAAATACAGTTGCCCTACAGCATCCTAAAGACACTTCAAAGAACCATTTTTGTTAGAGACCAGGACGTAAATGGAGCAGAAGGAAAGTCCCCAGCCCTTCCTCCTGCGAGCCAGTGCTTTGGAAAAAGAGACCCGCCAAAAATTCTACATCCTGGAAGAAAAACAGCCCCTTGTTGGCTCATAGTGGGGTTGAGCTGAGGACCCCCTTCTGCATGGTGCCGGAAGCTGAGTGCACTCACCACCACTAGGCTGAGTTATTCTCACAGTTAGTGCACGACGGTACAGGAGCCTCCTGGGAGAGGAGCTAATGTACACTTTGCCTCCCTAGAAAGTAGGGTGGGAATTTATGAGGAAAGAATACAGGGTCTATAAATTACACAGAGGACCTTTAAATAGAGCTATAGGTTTCATTACCAGAGCGTGGTCAAAATCAAAACCAGCTTCTAGAAAGTGGATTGTGTTTAACTTTCCATTTGGGGCAAAGAAAAAGAGAAACAATTTCTAAAACAGCCTGGATTAACTGGGCAAGTTAAAGTATGATGCCAAGTTTGCATCGACACAGTAACAGAGCAGCATGGAAGTTATCATCCATCAGGTACCTCTACTTCAACATTTCATTTTGCTTTCTAAAATGTGGTGATGAGAACATTGCCTTAACTCTATGATGGATTGGAGAGCCAGAATTCTACCTTTTCTTCTAATATCTCACAGACTAGGAGTCTGTAACACTTGCGTGATGGTCGAACTCCAATGTGCTGCAGCTGAAGAGCCCTAAGAGGGAAGAGGTACTGCAGGAGAATGTGAGCAAGGAAAATGCTACCCCAAGACTTTCCTAACTCTGCCGGGACAAAGCAGAGCAGCCAGCCTTCCCCAGCTACAGACCATCCCAAACTCTTGCGCTCCTCAAACTGCTAACCCCACCATGTCTGCCTTGCGAGGCAGGACTCCACAGAGATGAAGATTTGCCCCTCACTGTACCTACAGCCCTCAGTATTTCAACATAAAGAACAGCAGCAGTTTGAGGCACACCGGCTCTTTTCTCATTATTTGCCCACGATCCCAACAAGCATCAAAGAATCCAGGAGAGATTTCCCTATTTTAGCAATTTCCAACATTGCTTTACTGTTCAAACTCACAGCTCCCAGTGCTTAGCTGTGACACTCCCAATCTGATGAAAAAGTGAGTATTACACCTTTGTGCTGGTACGGAAAAGTTGAAGGAATAACTATGAATACCCTAACAATCCAGAAACCAGAAGGCATCGCAAAAGAATCCAAAACTGTATTATAGGAATCTAGAAATTTGCATCTAGCAACCCTGAACTTTCCAACTCTATCATCATACTTCAAGAGAGGAAGTGTCACCAATCCCAAAAATCAAGACTTCCCAAATAGAGCTGGTGGCACTCAAACGTTCTTGGACTAGGAGAATCCAAGTTCAAACAGAACACTTCACATTCATGTGCCCATTCCATCACACTGCTGCTTAAAAAGATATCCAGAAAAAGGAAAAAAAAAATCAATTTTTAAAAATTTGGAATGGTGAGTTACTCCTAAATGTTAACTGTTTTTAACTATGGATGCCATATTCAAAACTTACTTAACATATTTAAGCATTCATGTAGCCTCAAAACCAATTTTTTCCCTGAATTATTTTATTTTCCCAACCATACTAAATCAACTCTTCTGGTTTGATCTGGAAGGAAAATAAATCTTTAACAAGACATGTATTTGTGCAGGGTTTATCCCCCGTACAGCTGTAATTCCATGTCCAGCTCATGGAAGTGGCAGCTTCCTTCTTGTGGGACAAAGTCAGTGAGAAAAAAAACCCGCAAAAACCTGGCAATGTCAGCTTGGGATTGTTCTATTCTGTAGCCACATATTTGGCCTTTGAGTCCTTATCATGTGAGTCTAGTCACCACGCTCTGTACTGGATTTTTACATTTAATGAGGTTGCAGGCTGCTGCTTTTCACTACTATCCTTAATCACGTTTTATTGAACACTTGGACGCAGCATCAATGAAGAGAATATTAGACACAAATGGAAAAGCTGCCCAGAAGCTACTGGTAAGCTCTTTGTGTTTTAGAAAAAAAAAAAAAAAATCACACCAAAAAACCCCCCAAAAATCCAAACCCACACACTGCCTCTCCCATTCAATCCTGCGTACTCCTTGCTGCGCACTCCCTGCAAAATAGTCGGATGATCCTGTGCTATGTCGTGACCCTGTAAATCCTGATGCTCCCTGGCTGAAAATCTACTTGATGTGCAGAGACCGAAGGTGCCCGTACGCAGGTGCTGAGCAAAGAGCTAGAGACAGGAGCAACACTCATCCCCAGTTTGATGTGGGCAGGTAAAAAACCCGTGTTATCTTGCCCAGTCTCTCTCCTGCTCCGACAGAAGGAAACCTGCAGAAGGCTGAAGGAAAGGCTGGTGAAACACAAGGTTAATTTGTATTGCGATTGTCTATAACCAACTCAATCATCTAAGATTAAAGGCATAAAAATCACCTGACCAGGTACTATCACAGGTAACACGCTTGTAAAAAATTAACAAAGCAGAAAAAGTGACCAGTTATTCTCATTATGAGAGATTAAATTAAGATGTATTTAGTATTCTACATTAAAATCAATGGGTTAAATCTGCTAAATTATAAATCCTTCATGAATGGTAGCATATATATTATCAAAGAACATTAAGCTAGAACAGAAAATATGAGATTGGGGAATTTAAGATACCAAATATAACTGTGCCTGAGAGATTGAACTAATTAAAAAAAAAAATCTTTGCTGGTTCTGAAGTGTTGATTACTATTTAGAATGGATGTTTGAATAAAAGCAAGGGGACAGCAGTGACCCACACTGACGTGTGCATTTCCATAAACACTATTGTGAAAAGAATGAGTTTGTTTGCAAGCCAGGACCCCATTAAACACTGCAACCTGTTACAGTACAGGCTGTCTCATCACACCATTCTTCAACCCCTTCCCATTCCGTTGTAGTTATAAATTGCAATTTCCCAAGATGGTTCCAAGTCACCAAAGAGTTACTACTACTTCCTCTACCACATTCAACTCTTCTCTTTACTGCTAAGGATTACATTTGCCACAGGATATTCTGTGCCTTGTAAAAACATCGTTCAAAGAAAGCATGGCTGAACTCTTGATTTCTGGATCATAAGATTCCCTACTGTGTTGCATAAGTTTAATGACCAGCTCTTTTCTACGAAGAACACACACACAACAAAGGGTTGTCTGCATAGGGTAAATTAAAAAAAAACAAACCAACTTCCTTAATTTCGTGTAATTCATGTCTCATGTCATGAAGCAAATGATCTCTCCCTGTGCACCTAAGTAGACCTACACAATTAATCGTCAAGAAAAGGAAAACATAATTCTAAATTTCTCCTTCATGCAACTACAGTGACCTGAAAAGGATAATCCTATCTACGCAGCTCAGAATGACCAGTCATTACAGGAGACAAAGTAGCCAGATTTAAACAAATAAACCAACTCTACCACAATCTGAAGTGCATGTTAAATGTACCAAAATCCATGTCATTATCTTGATTATTTCATTCACCTCTACCCCCTTTCTTAAGCTTCTCATTGTTGTTCTGAAGAAAATACTTTTATTCTGCTTGCAGATTGTAGATACTAGGTGTTCCTTCCTACGACACTGCTGGACAGTGATGGTGTTACCCAAGGAGGGACACAGGAGAAGAGGAATTGCTGGCACTCCCCCCTTGCAGACGGCAGCTTACATCGACGGGCCCAGCCTAGACTGAAACTAGTGCAAGAAGCACTTGGGGAGAAGACCCTGACAGAGCTCCTCGCCACCACAACTCCAGCACCGTGCAAACCATGTGGCCTCCTGAGGCTCCCAGCCCGGTCCATCAGCGTCTGCCTACGGCCACGCTCTGTCTGGGGATGGAGATGGTCCTCAAAATCTGGAAAGGCGGCAGATCGTGTGCAGTTTGGAAACCACTGCAGTCTTTAAAGGTCTTGTGCTATCCTTAGGGACTGCCCAGCACAGCAAAGAGCATCTTGCTCACAGTTTTGCACCACCCAGTAATAGAGGTTCCAATTCTTTTCTAGAGCTCCCCAGTGCTTCTGCCATATGTCTGAGTTTCACTGAACGGGGGAAAATTTTTAGCCGTACACATTATGAGAGATAGCGAGGCAGAGCTTAATCAGGCATGGACTGTGAATGTTTTCCAGCTGGTACCACTCATGCTCAGCACTAGATTATTTTGTTACATTTCTCTACCCTTTGTTACTCTTTGTTCAGAGATGGTGGGATGGAATTTACCGTATCTTTAAGCTGCCATTTAGTGATACAGCTGCAATGCTCATGTGCTTATCTTCTGGTTTGCAGCTTTTTTTTTCCTGCTTTGTTTTTTCTACAACGAACATGTATTAGTAGCTTTCTCTTGAATTTGCTTTTTTAATGTGTGCATTAATTCCTAAATTACAATGTGTCATATCCTTTCAACTGCTCATGAATGTCTTTGTAACTATGGTATTTTATGGCAATTTAACTCTGGAGATTACAAATAAAATTATCAGCTAAAAACAGAATGATTAGTAAACCAAGATAAATGCTGTAAATTAATCATCATTTCATACATCGTACCAAGGCTTTAAATTCTCATGTTAATATAGCGAATGCAAATTGTTGAGGTGAAAACAGTTGTAACTAACTACACAAAACATCCGTTCTTAAACACAAATAAAACAGAGACTGGAAATTTCTAGCTACCTTTCAGTCACACCCGCCTTCACAGTACAACATCTGTATTTTAGCAGATACTTGCCAAATCACCACACAACAGCTATTCTGTCCATTCCCATTCCTCAATTTTTCACTTGATGTGTCACACAGGGTGCTAATGACACAGCACACGCTGCAGCCACTGCTTCCTTGGGTTAGATGGGAAAGATGAAAACTCACTTGTCTGCAAGCCTTGTTGGGACAGGACATGCTGCTCCTCCTGAGTTTACAAAGCGCTTGACAGAAGCAACAAGTCCTGTTTTAGGAAAAGGGCCTTACAGGCAAAGAGAACATTTTCTTCTGGAAAACAATAGACATCTTTTAATATTAGAAGTAACAGTTGAATACCCTGACACCTTCTAACACAAACCACACACACAAACATATTTCTCCCGTGTCCAAACACAGAAGCAGACATGCTGCCCTCCATCATTTAAATTATAGAGCTTTGGCTCAGCTAGACAGAAAATGTGCAGGGCTACTCCCAGACGAAGATTAATCTTCCTTTGATATATTCAATACTTCACATGCTCCACATTATCTGGTGAGTATATATGCCTTGCCTTCAAGAACGTGATGTACTATGCCATACATCATCGTCTAATTTATGGAGTGCACCTCCGCAGCGCGCCCTGTGCAGCCCTGCCGGGGGTCAGGCGCACACGCCAATCTTCCGTCCCGCCTTCGCCGGCCCTGGGACGACTCCGAGCGCTGACGCTGCCCTGTGCAGCCAGCTCTGCTCACACCGCTCACCTGCACGGTCCAACTCGGCTTTTTTTCACAGCAGGTGCACATAAGGCTGAACCAGAAACAATCCATGACACTCATTAAAACCAATATCCTAGGAAAGTCATGAAGTAATTAGGAAAGCTGGCACCCCAGCAGGGATCGCCGGAACAAGCCAAATGCCTGGATCCACACACCTAGACACTGGCACCCCAACACAGGCTCTCCTGGCGCTCTGTTATAGAAGACAAATCCAGCTGGGGCAGTTGAGCTTTCCATTTGCCGCGCTAATCTCCTTGTATGACGGCTGTCTTTTAAAGATGAGGAAGTCAAGAGACAGAAAGGGGACCTTGACTCACCCAATTAGTTTCATCTTCAGAGAGATTTCCATAGAAATGGAGCAGGACATGCTTCTCATTCCTTCAGCAGATCCTCTCAAGTCGCTTGCTGTACCCAGCACTCTGCCAGTGTCCGAGTCAGAGGCCCAGAGGTGCTCACGACCTGTGTGGTTAGAAATGAGAGGAGAGGAAAATTAACAGACCTAAACATAAATTTCACCTACGTGCAGTTCAGCTCGTTATACTGAAGACCTGGGGCTTGTGCAGAGAATCAGCCTGGAGTAACATCTTACAGTTCTCTGCTACGATCACATAACAATCTGGTTTGTGTCGTGTAATGGACATAACGTGTAACGGTGGGATTAAAAACACTAACCCACATGTGCCTCTCTCTTCCAAGTACGTACGAGCATTGTCGTCTACAGCTGCACTTAAATGGAAGCACGCTGCATAAATATTGATACTTGCTGTGATTAATATTGCTATTTATATTAGCAATTAATTGGGTTCACATAAAAATAATTAGCACAGCATGCCTGGGTATTATTTGCTCCTAATTATATCACAGTTCATTTCACCAACAGCAATGTGTCACCAAGTCAATAACAACCAATGATTAATACACAGAATGTATTATCTTAAAATAATACCCTGTATAACTCCCTGTGTTAGGATGGAATACTATTAGGAAGTCCCTGGGTAACTGTTTAGGTGAGTTCATGACTAGAGTTGCTAATACCAACATAAATTGCCAATGCAAGGATAAAAAACCGTGTTACTTGGCAATTCTATTTGTTCATTTTCTTGCTTTTATTCTTTTTTCCATTCTTTCCTTTCACACATCCAAAGTCAAGGGTGACTGGGCACACCAAAGCACCGGCACTTGTTCCCCCCAGCAGCACGTCGGTGTCATTCAAATTACCCCGGCATGGAGCAGCCAGAGCCCCTCCGGCACCACCCGGGAGCTCTAGATACACTCTTAGAAAACACCTCGCGGAACAGACGGACTCAGGCAATTACGTCCCAATCACACCACCCAGGCAGCAGCATAAATATAACAAACATGTAATAAACCCAGCCAACAAAATCATCCCCAGAGTCCGCCTCCTACATCTGCCCAGCCTCACTCATCTCCCAACTCCCTTGAGCAAGTCATTTAACCATTCTCTTTGCCATCTGGAAAGCTGGGACATTGCCGCTGCTACAGTACTCACAGGCTATCAGGAGAGTTTGTTTACTGGAGTTTGTGAAGAAAACTGAGATTTTGGGATGAAATGAGTTGTCATGGGCTCTATTCTGCAAGATGCTGGCTCTGGCCTGGATCCAGCAAAGCACTTAAGCACTGGGTTGTCCCTTAGAAAAGAGCAGCAGCAACTTTTCTGCTAGCTGTATCACAGAAAACACATTCAAAAGAGCTTAAAAAATAGCTTAGAGGAAATAGGGCAATTTAATACAAGCCTTGATTCTAAGGCACGAGAAGAATGTTTTCGTGTTGTTCTCAGAAGCAGTCTTTTCACTTCTCATGGCACCTGCAACACTTAAAGAGATTAAAGTGGCCGCATGTCAACGTCGGGATCAAATACTTTGAAGGGTAAAGATCCACAGATTGTTTTAAGACAGCAAACGCAAACTTCTCTTTGCTCATCACTTATTAGTTAAGACAAACTTGGATGTAAGTTAATATTTCTTGCCAATATCTGTCAAACATACAGCCAGCTAACGAATATTAAATATCCCACTGTATATCGCACAGCCATAAATCATCCCAGGCAGCAGGACCGAGCCCGGCATCTTTATGGTGTGCTACTGCCCTCCCGTGTAATAAACTTTCCTAACAGCAAGCCGAGAGCTGATCAAAGCTGTCTCTGTTTTCATGAGCACAGAGCTAGTGGAGGGTCACAGAAAAAAAATCCTTGTTCCCTGCAATTCAAAAACCAAATGAAAAATCCGGTGAATATTTTAGCGCTGGGATGTGTGATTTTTGTATTAATCTGTTAGTAACAGAACAGCAGTGTCCCTTCTCATTTATTCTGTAATTATTTCATACATCTTGGACAGACAGTTCTAACAACTCTGTTTCAGCGTAGGAAAGAATGGACCTTGAGACACTTGGGGTGAGATTTTTTGGAACAGTTCGACTCTTATTTAAGTACAAAAATAATAAAAATTTGGAAGTTTTAAGTACATTAACTGAAGTGCTTTTGAAAAATTTATCTGAGAGTGTTACTGGGCAAAGGGAGCTTCTCAACACAATGCTGAGCATCGTGCAGAGCCTGGCAGAGCTCTAGAAACGCCTCAGTGATGGCTACAAATACCCGACAGGAGAGAGAAAACATGCAACTCATCACAGAAGCAGCAGAAACTCTCAGCTCTGATCAGCCTCTGTGCAGCAAAGGTTTCTCTCCAAGCAGAAAACAAAACCACTTTCCTGTCCTGTCAGAGTTTTCAGCTGCTGCTCACCCAGCAATCCCCAGCTGCAGACACAGCTAAAAATTCAGACAAAGTCAAGAAACTAAAAAAAGAAAAACAACCTCAAGAAAAAAAATAGCCAGGTCAATCATTTAATTTTTATTTCAACCATAACCAATAAATGCAGCCTTGAATGTTGATCACACTGTCAAACAACAGCAAAGAAGCCCACTTTGTCATTTTGAAAATGTTAAAACAGGGCATATTGAAATTAATACCAAAAGGAAATCACTGCAAAAAAAAATCCACTACCTTCTCTTGCCTACAAATCCAGTTTTATGATCAGCATTTTTTGATTAAAAACAACATAATGGTGAAAATTCTCAACAGCTGTACGTGGTACCTTGAGAAATGAGCTACTCAGCAAGTACTTCATTTAATTTATGAGAAGAAAGATGAAGTGGCTAAAACATGCTCCTCTTCCTTTTTAAACACCAATTTCTCCTCTCTAACGCGAAGGAAAGCAGAGCCCGAGTCCCCACACCTGCTCCAGCCCTGCTGCCCACGCTGGTCTCCATGTCCTGTCCCCAGCGCTGGCCCGGTGACCGAAGGGCACGGGGACCCTTCCCGCGGGCAGAGCATCGCCTGGCTCCCACTCCCAGGAGACTGGCACGAGCCGTGTGCCGAGCACGAACCAGACATGGTTTGTGCCAATCCCCAGGTGCAGCCCCAGTTTCAACGTGTTTTTAATGAGCTGGGAAGCAGAAGAGCAGAGCTGCCCTCTGCCCCCACACTCGCAGGGCTTAAGGACGCGAAGGGTCATCGCTGGGGCTGAAGCTGTGCTCTTGGGGTTACAGCTCTGGCCGACTGATTGATTTTTCTCAGGACACGGGATGATCGTCTTTCATTCCCGAATCACAGAAACTTGCCTTTTTTTTCCAGCAGATGATGGGGACTGAGGAATCCCTTCTTTGCCTTTGTGATTCTTTTCAAAAAGGAATTGAACCACTTGCACGACCTTTCAAGTGAGCCCAGAGCCCCGGGATCTGTTGGCTTGTTCTAAAGGAGCCACCAAAAAACTAAGAAAAAGGAAGTTTATTTACCTACAGGCTGTGGAGTAACTTGCACCTACACAGGAAAGCTTTTAGAGGTTACACCAGAAAAGATAGAAAAGCATTTTTCTATTAAAATAGTCACGTGTTCTCAGTTCAGGCTACATGGAAAGGTCTTTAACAGTCACTGTAACCAGCGGCAGTACCCCAAGAGCGAGCCCCCTAGCTGGACCTCTGGAAATACTGCAATAACTACTCTATTTGGAGTTAACACTATACAAATTTACGTTGCAGCTATTTGGCAGAAGAACACAGAGCGCGAGCCCCAGAATGATTATTAGGGCAGCGACGGTTGTGTCTCACTGCCGGCTCACCAGCACCTTCTGCTGTGATTTGACTCGCAAGAGGCCAAAGGAAGCAGAAGCTGGTCCCAGATTCACACCTCCTACTGCTTAGGCCAAAGGCATAAACCACACAGAAAACATTTTAGAGCTCCAAACCAGAATCTCAGCTTCCCACATGGCAATGGGCTGCTCCGTACCCTTTCCAACTAGCAGAAATATTCCTCTTTTTTCCCCATTTCAATCCGAGACCCTGTCTTTCAAAATGAGTTAACCCTTTGAATGCAGATTGATTTCCCAATGAAAAGTGCAAACCTAGAGAGGATCAGAGTGGAAATGAAGACCAACACCTCTGCCAGGGACAAGGAGCTGCATGACGAAGTCCAACAGATCGCTGTGCAACATTTCAGGGCGTTCAGTGCGCTGCCTCCACCGTTCAGACACACGTATAGTGGGAAAGCCATAATGGTTACCCACAGAATTTTATTAACACCTTCAGGTTTACAAAAAATATGCGGGCTAAGCTTTTTCAGATTTCTTTTTAAATAAGATATTTTCCACTAACAAAACTGATTTTTAAGTATGGAACAGTCATTTGCCAGGTTTTCAAAGCCATCTGTTTTCAAAGCCTACCTTCCTTGTTGTTTACCACAGGCTGTCTATCTGTTTTAACAACCTCCACTGGGATTTCTTATATCTCATTATGCAAAATCGCTACTTATGCATTCACTCCAGCACTTGTCTCACTAATCTGCACTCCTAACACCTTCCGTAGAAGATGCAGCATCCCTCTTCAGAGGCTGCAGATCAAAAACAATAGTAGCTGGTGTCATAGCAAGACAAAACATAGCCTCCTGTGTATTACTGTTGTGATACAGGCCTAATCCAAGACTGCTTGGAGCTGCTAAAGTGTAATAAAAAAAATGCCATATCACAAGAGATTTTGTATCCTATGCAAGATAAAAAGCATCTATTTTTAATGCTGAGACTTAAGCTTTTTTGCATCAATAGGTTTCTAAGCATTTTAGCCTCCTGGTCCCCATCTCTCACAACCCGATGAGCAGCCTCAACCTCCTCAGAAGCTCCCCACGATCTCCTCTTTGGTCCATCCCAGGCACCACGCACCCGTCTTGCCAGTTCTCCACTTGTCACAGGCAGCCACAACGCCTGACAGAGCGTAAGCTCCTGTTTACAGCCTCCCTCCGCCTCCCGCTCCACCCTTGCCCAGATCTGTTCTCTTCATCAGCGGATCGCTGACAACAACAGACCTCCCAACCCGCTCTGCTCCGTCATGTCAAGGTCTGCCTGGGGACCCTTTAACCATACACCACTGATACAATCCATCACGTTAAGAGCTTGCCAGGGGATGCTTTAATTCATGGATTATTAACACAATAGACTATAATGTCTGGTACCATTATGGCTGGCTGTGTAACAGAACATCCTCAGGTAGGTTAAAAACCAGTGAGAGAGAAAAAGGGAGGAGAATAAATTCTCTTTATTGGTATATTAGATCCACTATATATAGTATTGTCCAAATAATTTTAAAAAAACCAAATAGAATTTATTAACATTATTTTCATAAAAGTAAATGAATAGCTCATCTTCCTTGAAAAATACGTCTACTATCTCTATTTGCCTGTATATTGCAAAATCTGAAAGTTAACCACAAACGTAAAACTTGCCGTTCTTACATCTTTAAAACATCACAGTTGCAATGACGTTGCTACGGTAAGATTTAACTCTGAAATTCAAAGTGACAAAGTGACTTTAAATTATGTTTATTTTACATGGGGAAGCAAGGGGAATTCCTGTCGAGCAAAGCACAAGAGATTGAAGCTAGCAACAGAAATAGCGAAATTTCATGGTTGAGATATGATTTCCCAGGAAAAAAAAACAACACATCAGGCCTCTAAAAGACTTTTCATCTATGAAACTCAAAACATTTTCTAAGTGAGGTAAGCACCACAATACCATCCCATTTCACACATGAGAAAACAAGAGATTGGAAATAAAATGAGGGGGTGGACCTTCCCAAAACTTGGACGTGTGGTTCTGGCCACAGCTGAACCTTGTGCAACCACGGCAGCTCTCCCTGCTGCAGCCCTCGGCCCCGCTCCCCACCCCGGGGTGCTGCTGCCTCCGAGCCCTGCCGGGGTCACTCCTGCAGGACCCAAGAGCAGCAACGCCTTCCAGGACCGCGTTCCAGGCTGGAGCCCCACTGCACAGGGCGCAGAGAAGCTGCCTGCTTAGACAGTCACTGGTAGCAAAACAGAGGCAGAAAACACGAGCTTGCTGGAGGTGGTTTTAACAGCCAGTCTGGGAACTGGCCGTGATTTTACCGAAAACTGCGTCCCGCAGGGCCCAGACAGCATTGTCACAAATCTGTCAGCACCTCGTAGCAGCCTTTGTCCCCCCGAAATCAAAATGGGCTTTTGGGAAGTGACTGCTCACGCAGTGAGCCTGTAATGCTCACGCTCACATCTCGCAGAATGACAGATACAAACCCACCATCAGTAGGTGTATTTCTTTGTGTCTTTGTTTTCCTTAAACACAAACCAGAAATCATACTATTCATTCACTGTTGCAAGACATTTTACGGTTAAATATACTTTTACTTATACTTACCTTTTATACTGGGGATAATTGAATTTATATAGCTGCATCATCATTTTTAGATTCTATGTAAGAAAAAAATTCACGTGTTTCCAAATAATAGATTCAAGTTTGCATACACCTGTATTATACATCTCCACTACAGCATAAATTACTGTTTCTTTTCCCTGCATTTTCTTGACTTGGCTATTCCCTTGTTCTCCACAGTGCAAGTTCAACAAGCACTTTGCTGAGTGAACACCTCGTTTGGGCTTGGTCGATACAACTCTGTCAGCACAGATGTTCACAGTAACAGCTCTAAATGCTTGATCTGCCTTGTACATTAAAAAAACATGTCAGGTCCATCACTCGGATTAAACCCTGTCACACACTAACACAGGAGGTATGGATCAGGATTATGTTGAGGCAGGCACTGGATAAACACAGAAGAAAGAGTAGGCCTTGCACAAAGTTGTCCAAATGATTTCTATGAATGCCAGCTACAAATAGGAGCAGATTAACTTTCAGCTTCGGTAAATACTAGTTTCACTGGAACCGAATCCTCTGTTTCTACAGGCTCTGCTGGAAATAGCAGGCTAGCCATCCAAGAGACATCACAATTACAACCCTTAAGAATAGTGGTTGGGTGGCCCTAGAGCAAAACCCCAGCAGCTTAGATCACAGGTCAGACAGCTAGCACAGGCATGTCAAATGTTTGGGTTTCAACTAATACACTCTTATCAGGAAGAGTTCAATTCTTCACCGCACAGCTGGTTTACAAAACGGCACAGACCGGCAGAAACCACCTTTTTAGCTCACTCGTGATGTGTTTTAGAAAACTGCTAAAACAGGAATCAGAAGTGCGTCAAACATAACCACAATGGAAGCCAAGCTGCTGGAGACAAACATTATCTAAACCAAACATCCTATTAAAAAAAAAAAAAAAAGTAAGTGGTATCAGAAGCCTCAGCCCAGTGCTGTCAGAAGTGTTAAACCAGCAGGTCCCGCGACAGCACAACCACAGGGGCCGGGGCAGCTCCCCAGGACTCTGCTGGAGGTGTGTGCTCGGCACAGAACGAGCTCTCCGAGGTGCATTTATCCCAGAGGCAGCAGCTCTTCCTCAGGCTGCTGGCTGAGCGGTAGAGAGAGATGTTGTCTGGGCTCCTGCACTGCTCGCCCCATTGCTCTGCTTCGCGTCGTTCCTGCTCTCCCCGTCCCATACACGGACCAGAGGAAGGAGGAGCATCTCTCAAGTGTACTGTTGGCAGTACAGCAACAGGAACTTCTCCCCCCACGCCCCCCCGAGTTTAACATGACATCCCTGTTAACATTTATTTAACAAGCCCTCACTCCCTATTTCCTCTCTGACCTCTAAAGCACTCCTCATTCCAGTATTTAAGCACCACGCTAAAACAAAATACCAAAGGGTCCAAACTATAGCACCGAAGATAGATATAAATATCTGTCCTTTTGCTTCTAATGGAGCTTGAAATTAACACCACTTTTCCATTTCGTCACCATTGTTCAGAGAGTTTAAGCTCTTTAGGACAAGGAGCACTTCCTCTTCCTCCTAGGTCTGCACAGCGTGAGGCTAAAAAGACGGGTCTTGCCTGTTGCAAGGATGATCAGAGGAGACATGACAAATACTTACAAAATGCTGCCATAGGAGGAAGCACAGAGGGTATGCAGGAGATATTTTGCATATAAATGCTGTTCTTAACCATTTTCAAGCAGGGCAATCTTCAGTACACTACTTAAAAAATCTTCATTAAATAACCAAGAGGTAAAGATTAAGCTATAAAATGCAGATATTGAGCCAACTCCGAGAGGTAGGATTACAGATGAGCCTTAGAATTAAGTCTGAGAGCAACTGTTGGGGAGAGAAACCAGATAAAACATTTCACTCATCTATGGGTTTATCTTTAGGGCTCTGTTGGCTCACACATCCATAAAGCTTAACAGTCTCCCAAATCTACTCTGTACATCCTCACACTCGGCTAGAAGAACTTCCAGTACCGTTCTGAAAATGGAAAACCAAGTACGATTATAGCCTGTTACACTGATCCAACCTACGGTAACGCTGGCACCCCTTCAACAGGTATCTGCAAGGCACAGGAGACTGGGAAGTTCTCAAACCCCTTAAAGCATGTAGGGAGCTCAAGTTCCACCGAACACCAGGCTTTGTGCTCTCAGGTCAGGTAACTTGCTTTAGCTGCAGCCTTGAAGAGGCTCCTCTGCCTCAAAGCAGTTGCCAAAGCCTTCTCTGCTCCCACCTAGCCAATCTGATGTGAGCTAGAGAAGACCTGCTCATACTCCTCACTCCCCTGCACGTTTGGGGCTAGCTCTTCAAGATCTTGGGTACCTACATCCAAAATCTTAGAATACAATCAGAAGCCTGTAAGTCAATATTTTGAAATACATCAATGAAAAACAAATAGTATTTAGTAATTTTTCTTCCCTGGAAAAACATAAAATCCTTGAAAATGCTCCTTGATTTCTCTTTGCAAAGAAAATCTAAGGGCTCCTGGATACCGCATTGCAGGTCAGTTCACAGAGACAAGACCCAGCGCAAGGTTGAAGCCTTTGCGATTCACTGGAGAGACCCTGCAACACGGTACCAAGAGGTACAGCGGGTCTGATGTGCTCATTTTTAACACCAACAAGCGCTCCAGTCTCCTGACAGCTATTCAGTCCTGCGGTGTCAGAAATCTGGCAACAATGCTGAGCCTGTGACGTGTTCATCTGTAAATCTTGACATCAGAGGAATTCATCAGTCAGACAGATGTGGGTTTGGATTAATGTTTTAGCCCCGCTTTAGCTCTAGAAATGAGTGGTCTGAAACTGCCAGCATTAATATGATTGCTGTATTGTGTCGTTTAAATTTGGATTTTGCAGTGAAGCTGCATAGAATTTAATTGACTCCCTTTATAGCTTAACTCTCAGCTACAGCATCAATATTAGAAGAGGAAATGTCACTTCTAATTTGGCTTAATTTTTAAAGAACATGTTTCTGTAACCTTTGGTATGTAATATCTTTTTATTTTAATTGAAAAACATCTCTTTTAAGTGATAAAGTAGGCTAATACGAAAGCTGATATTCAGTTAACCTATATTTTCAAAGTAAACAAGCCCTTTTTGCATAAACGGAGGCCGTCAGTCAGCTTTGGTCTAACTCCTCTGAACTCAAAAATATTACCCATGAAAGGAAAGAACTAGAAAACATTTTATGCAGATTTGAACTGGGATCTTTGTGCAGGCAAGGACAGTTGCTGCCACCACAAGCCATGCTACTGGTGCATGGAGTTCTGATTTCAGAGACTGTGGGCATATTTATGATTCTTAAAAAGCCAACACTCTATCCTGTGATTAGAAGCTATATGTTGGCTGACTTGAGTTAAAATATTTAAGCTTGAGATTTCAATCACGCTCGCAGCTCTCGCTCAGATTCCTTGCTTGTAAGGTTCTGGTCCCACGCGAATGTGTAATGCACCACGATAACGAACAGGGAAGCAAAATCAGAACATATGTGATTTAAAAGACATATTGCAACCATTTTAAAACCAATTATCTCTTCTCAAACTACTAAAGAAGGGAGCAAACCTCCCACTCTAAAACTCAGCTGGACTCCATCCAGACCTCTTCGCCCAGGAATTCAAAACACAAACGGTGTCCTTTTTGAAAACTTAAACTTCTTGTTAAATTTGGCTTCTCCTAGCTACATCCTTTGGAGTTAAGATGGCATCCTTAAACAAGATATTTAATGAATGTAACATGAAGTAACTTCACACCAAGTTTTGATGAAACTACTACTCTAACCTTTTCTATGCTTTTGCAATTACTGCCTCTCTCAGTTCCAATTTTGTCTCCTTTATTAACAATTGCCTTTAAATAAGGTAACTATAGCAATGCTTTTCAACCTTGGTCTTTTGTTTAATTTGCTTGAAGACAAAGTCACAACATAATTTTCATCAGCAACTCTCATGACAAACTTAATTTCAAGACTAAGACAGTGTTTCAAGTAAGTTATGAGAGAGAGGGGTTTTCCACAGAAAATAATAATTTACCTTTTAGCTTTAAAGAAGTAGAATGTACAGTGTCTACATTTCCATCTCATTATTGGAGCTGATGTGAATTCTCCTAAACTTTTTCAGTCTGCTGACACATACAGAGAGTGAATCAGAGTAAGAATTTGAATTCTGTTTTGTATTAGTAGTTCCTTACTGCCTGATAGGACAGAGCTCACAGAGTCATAAAACACATTATGGCCACGGACTTCCCATGTGTCAACAGCTACAAGTCAGAAAAACCAAGCTCAAAAGATCAGTACACCCTGGCACAAAGACTACAAGGGCCAAAGGATTTTATTAGCCATTTCATTGGCTTGGAGAAAAAAAAATTTTTGATCAAAAATACACTTAACATTCTACACTGCATAGCTCAAACACACCAGACATTTCCAGAAAGAATATTTTGGATCAAACTGGAAGAGTTGGAAATGCCCCCTCAGGGATGAAAAAAAAATAAAATTGTAAGTATATAGAAATCTGTGTTATATTTGCAAACACCTTGCTGGTTACTTCCAAACTAAAGTTTACCACAGGAACATATAAACATTCTTCAGTCTTTTTGTCCCCTTGAGTGTATATCAGTCCCACCATATAGTCCTTCTGGCTCCCACATCCTACACAAACCGAGCCTTCACTTCAGTTCTGTGTTGATCCACCAGCTGGACTCCAGCCTACTTCTACCGACCAGAATGCAGAAACATCTCGTCTTTGA